>NC_079442.1:29435759-29643259 GCF_903798145.1 Danio aesculapii | reverse complement strand
GTTTAATTTAAACTTCCACCTGCTAAAGCCATACTAGTACCTTTTTAAATGCCTGTCTTTAATACTTCAGTGACTGGCTTTGTAAGATTTAAATGGTTTTCAAACAATTGTGATGCACATACACTCCCTAACAAAAGTCTTGTCGCCTATCCAAGTTTTAGGAACAACAAATAATAACTTCTAGTTGGACATTTGGTATAAGAAGTGGCTTATATGAAAGGCAAAGACCTCTAGGTCTGACTTTTAGACAAAAGTCTTGTCACTTAACCGAAATAATGGACAGTATGAAATATAAAGTCATGGTGCAGTGGATAAAGAACTTGTATTGTGTATGACTCCCATGAGCTTGAACGACTGCATCTCTGCAATGACTGAAATAACTGCATAAAGTCATCTGGAGGCAAAGAAAGCTTTTTGCAGGATTTCCAGAGTTCATCAAGATTCTTTGGATTCATCTTCATTGACTCCTCGATTTTACCCCAGACACGCTCATGTTCATGTCTGGTGACTGGGCTGGCCAAACCTGGAGCACCTTGACCTTTCACCAGCATCTGAGGAACTTTGATGTGGAGGCTGAAGTATGAGAAGGGGCACTATCCAGCTGAAGAATTTGCCCTCTCCTGTCATTTGTAATGTAATGGGCAGCACAAATGTCTTGATACCTCAGGCTGTTGATGTTGCCATCCACTCTGTAGATCTCTCGCACACCCCCATACGGAATGTAACCCCAAACTATGATTTTTCCTTCACCAAACTTGACTGATTTCTGTGAGAATCTTGGGCCCATGCGGGTAGGTCGTCAGTATTTGTTGTCATTGGGATACAGTTCAACATTATTTATCAGAACATTTTACCTTCTGCCACTTTGGCAAATGATCAACTAGAAGTCAAGTTATTTTTTTGTTGTTTTACAGCTAGGATCCACAACAAGACTTTTGTTAGGTAGTGTATATAATTATCTTTCTAAATATTAGTATAAATTCTAATTAAGTATTTTTAACCATGACTTACTGATGACGCCTACTAAATTAGCTCAAGTGTAACAATATTTGTATATAGAACAAGAATCATTTGGTGACACATTGAAATACTTAATTTATATATAAAATCTTTGCCACTATCATTAAAACCATAAATGTCATATATTTTAATAAATACTGGTCATAACATAAATTATTGTATAATTTTTACATAAATATGTTACATTGAATGATGCATTTCATTCAGATTTTGTACTTAGTTATTTTTAAAATAAAATAATTTATTTGAAACAAGACTGAATATCTTTTTATTTAATATTTTAAATCAAATCACCTTTATAAATTTAATTAAGTGCAGACACCAAAATTGAACACCATCTTCATAGCATACAGTAACATACAATCATTTGTCACAGAAAACGTGATTAAAAAAAGTTAAAGACCAATACACATGCATAAGAGAGTTAAATCTGAAATCTTTTATCTGATCATTCATTACTTTATTGTTTTACAGGAAACCTTTGGCTTGTGTTTTCTCTGATGTATTTAAGCGGAATCTGCTGTGCTTTCTGCACCTGATTCACCCAGGATATCCTAAAGACAGTGTTCTCCATCTGCTCCAGTGTCTGTCTAAGGAGGACGGAGAAAAACAATGGGTTTCTGCCTTAATCACACAGCTCAAAAGAGATATTGAGGGAGCTAGGAAAGGAACCCTTCTGTCCTCAAACTGTACAGAAACACTGAAGAGTCTCTGTGGAAGATTTCGGGATACTGATGTAAAGGGAGGATGGACATCCTGTTTCGAGGTGCTGGAAGCAAAGGGTGAAGAAACCGACATGTCAGTTTTATCCCAGAAAAAAAGGAAAAGCGACAAAATGGATCTTGATGAAGACACACAGGAAGATCCTCAAAGTAAAAAGGTAAAGATGGATTTCTCTTCAAGTAAAGATGAAGAGCGAATGATTGAAGAGGAGGAAGCTGAAATCAGAAGATCAGAGATGGATCAGAGCGCTGGCTCTGTGTCACAGGCTCGATCTGATCTGTTAGGCTTTTCAAAAAACCTGCCAGACCACATGAAGGTAAGGTGGATATTCCACAGACACGTATATAACCTGTTTTTCATAATTTGACAATTGCATTTTCAACACCATAGAAAAAATATTATAAAAAATGTCTTGGCCACAGAATGTTCAACTTTACATCACATGATTAAATTATATACAGCCCCCCTGTTTATTTTTTTCCCCAATTTCCGTTTAATGGAGGGAAGATTTCTTCAACACATTTTTAAACATAATAGTTTTAATAACTCATTTCTAATAACTGATTTATTTTATCTTTGTCATGATGACAGTAAATAATATTTTAATAGATATTTTTCATAACACTAGTATTCAGCTTAAAGTGACACTTCAAGGCTTAACTAGGTTAATTAGGTTAACTAGGCAGGTTAGGGTAATTAGGCAAGTTATTGTATAACGATGGTTTGTTCTGTAGACTATCGAAAAAATCTAGCTTAAAGGGGCTAATAATTTTGACCTTAAAATGTTTTTCAAAAAATTTAAAACTGCTTTTATTTTAGCCGAAATAAAACAAATAAGACTTTCTCCAGAAGAAAAAATATTATCAGATATACTGTGAAAATCTCCTTGCTGTGTTAAACATAATTTGGCAAATATAAAAAAAAAAAAAATTTAAAGGGGGGCTCATAATTCTGACTTCTACTCTATATTCTTAAATATATTCTAATATGAAAGGGTTATTATAAATTCTAATCTTTTGACCTAAATAAAAGCTTGATTATGCCATAATTTTAAAAGTTTAAGTTGTTATCAGATTTTATGCACACATTTTGGGTTCCCTTTTCAGGCTGCTCTTCCTGTCATTAAAGAATTATTAGATGCAGAGTCCGAGGTAAGAAATGTTTTTATTTATCATGCGAACATGTAGCTGTCTTTTATCTTCCAATATACAGAGTACACACACACACACACACACACACACACACACACACACACACACACACACACACACACATATATATATATATATATATATATATATGGGCTGGGTGGTGTGACTAAATATATACTATATATATAAATATGACTATATAAATAAATATATATTCCTAGAAAATCGTTATACATAAAAAGTGCTTTCACACCTGAGGGAACTTTTCATAGTTTCATAAAACTAAATAAATCTATTGTTGAGTTGTTTAAAATTTATATCATAAATCATTTGTAACAGAGTGGTACTGTGAAGCGATTAATCATATTCAAAACCAAAGGTTGTGTTTATTTCATAATTTTGTGTGTACTCTATATATTATTATATATATATATATATATATATATATATATATATATATATATATATATATATATATATATATAAATACACACATCAACGTAACATATGTGTAGAAAATGTTTGATTATTCATTCAATCATTCATTCATTTTCTTGTCAGCTTAGTCCCTTTTTTAATCCGGGGTCGCCACAGTGGAATGAACCACCAACTTATACAGAACATGTTTTATGTAGCGGATGCCCTTCCAGCCACAACCCATCTCTGGAAAACATCCATACACACTTACTCACACTCATACACTACGGACAATTTAGCCTTCCCAATTCACCTGTACCACATGCCTTGGACTGTAGGGGAAACTGGAACACCCGGAGGAAACCCATGCAAACGCAGGGAGAACATGCAAACTCCACACAGAAACGCCAACTGACCCAGCCGAGGCTCGAACCAGCGACCTTCTTGCTGTGAGGCGACAGCACTACCCACTGCGCCACTGCGTCGGTCATGTTTGATTAAATATGAAATATTTATATTTAGCTTAGAATACTGTAATTTGTTTAGCAATCACAGTAATTGTGACATTGCAGACCACTCTTAGAAGACCAGCCTAAAATGTGACCTTTTTGTCATCATAACAACAGAGTAATGAACAGTTGTATGCAACAAATCATTGCAAGAATGATTTATATAAATTATATTTTCAAAAGTTTTTTTGTTGTCCATTGCAGTGGGATGACAGCTCTGTATCAGCTCTGAAAGTACTCCATGAATGTGACCCCAATGAGGTTTGTGGTGCTTCAGTTCAAATTTAAATGCTTGTTTTTTTAACTTTCTTGCCCCTGAAAAGTTTGCATCAGTATGGATTTGTTGTGTCTGTTCTCAGGTGGAGGTTTTGTGTTCAGTGCTGTGTTTGTCTGAAGTGTCTGAGCAGAGTTTACCTCAGTTTTGCAGCTGTCTGCTGAAACTGACCCCTGACCTCAGTCACAGCACCGCTTCAGCTCTTATCACACACCTGCTGCTCAACAAGGTGAATGTAAAAAAATCTATTGTTATCAACTAATAGAAGAAATTTGTGATTATTATTATTATTTTTATTATTATTATTTATTTATTAATTATCATATTAATTATTTTTGAATGATCATAGTCCATAATATCTTTATTTTTAACTGTATTTTTTATTCTTGGTGAACCTCAAAAAACATTTATTAAACTCACATTCCCCAAACTTTTAAAGTTTTGTAGCATCTATATATTTCCTGTTATGGTTTGTTGTGGTGTACATTAATAACATTTTTACATCTAATGAGTTCAATTTAGCTTTTAAATGTACATTTGTGAAGTTTGCCATCATTACGCTTAATAACAACCACTTGTCTCAGATTCTGTCTCTTGCAGAACCGGCCTCTCGCTGTTTGGTGACGGCTGTAACGTCTCTCTGCTCTCGTTACCCCAGACCCACCTGCCAGGCTCTGATAGAGCCACTGTTACAGAAAGGTCAACTTGGTATGGTTACATTTGTTTTATTTACACCCGAGTATCATATTGTGGTTTATTTTTCACATTTAATTTCTATGATTTTTCATTAAACTTTAATTCTATTTTCCATAGGAAGCGCCCAGGCAGATTTGCTCTGTAGACTGGTGATAGACTGCCTTGAGCCTCATCACAGACTTCTTGTGTTTCGGTATGTCTGAATTACCACAGTTCAGCTTTCCGAAAGAAGTTTAGTATTCGCTTAATTTGCATTCAAATCTTAGGACAGCACTTGGAGCGTCTTGGGATGAGGGTGTGTTATCAGTCATTCATGCACTGCTGGATTCAAAGGTAATCTCGGAAATCTCTTGGATCTTAAAGAGTGATTTAGCTGTATGTTAATGATAACTGTTGCTATCCTCACAGCTTGAGTTGAGTCAAGAGGATTTCTGTCTCTTTGCTGAGCATCTTTGCAGCCAGTCTCCACATTTCAGCAAATCGATGAAGTTTGCCAAGATGCTGCTGAGCATTTTGACCAAGTATCAGTCCAATGTGAGTATAATGGTAATAACTAGTCTTTTTTTTAAAATCACCCAAACAGAACATTTAACCTCTACACTACCTGACAAAAGTCTTGTCGCCTATCCCAGTTTTAGGAACAACAAATAATAACTTGACTTCTAGTTGATCATTTGGTATCAGAAGTGGCTTATATGAGAAGCAAAAGTCTCTAGATTATGCTTATTTTACCAAAATAAAATATGATGATGCCTTGATTTTTAATTATTTAATCAGGACAGTAAGGTCTGACTTTGCTTAGACAAAAGTCTTGTCACTTAACAGAATTAATGTAGAGTATAGAATATAAAGTCATGGTGCAGTGGAAAAAGAATGAATATTGTGTCTGACTCCCATGAGCTTGGACGATTGCATCCATACATCTCTGCAATGACTCAAATAACTTATTAATAAAGTCATCTGGAAAGGCAACGAAAGCGTTCTTGCAGGACCCTCAGAGTTCATCAAGATTCTTTTTGATTCATCTTTAATGCCTCCTCCATCATCGTAGCCCAGACTTGCTCAATAATGTCAATAAGGAGCACTATCCTGCTGAGGAATTTTCTCATGTGGTTTGCAATGCAATGGGCAGCACAAATGTCTTGATACCTCAGGCTGTTGATATTGCCACCCCCTCTGTAGATCTGTCGCATGCCCCCATCCTGAATGTAACCCCAAACCATGATTTTTCCTTTCACCAAACAACTGATTTCTATGAGAATCTTGGGTCTATGTGGGTTCCAATAGGACTTCTGCAGTATTTGTGATGATTGGGATGCAGTTCAACAGATGATTCATCTGAAAAATCTGCCTTCTGTCACTTTTCCAAATAATCAACTAGAAGTCAAGTTATTTGTTGCTCTTACAACTGGAATCGACGACAAGACTTTAGTCAGGTAGTGTAAATTACAATTTATACATTGTTTTGTAATAAAAAATATGATGTTATTATCCTTAGAATTATAAGTACTAACAAACCTAAATGCGACATTTGATAGCACCTAATAAACGTCTTTTTAAAATGTGAAACAGGTTATTAAGGGCTTTTGTGTGTGTTTCAGGTGAATCCTGCATGCCACCACACACTTTCCAGTGTCTTGTCGTTTAATGAAACCTTCCTTAAGAAATCACTGCAGGCTGCATTAAAACGGATTTCCTTTTGAATCAAATGATTTAGATGGCACTTTCATGCAGGAGTTCCGGGTGATATTGTTCAGCACGTAGATTTTTCTCAATGCATAAAGAGTTCCACGCGCTGTTGTTGTATTGAGATGAAAAAATATACAATTAGATGTTAATAAATATAATATTATTTATTAAAAATGTTATTTTCAGTGAAATTGTCTGAAGTTTAATTATTTAAATGCTTTGTGCTGGACACATTTGACTGCTTAAAGATGAATTACTGTAATTGATAGGTTTAATGTCAGAATCAGAGCTTTATTGCTAGGTATGTTCACACATACCAGGAATTTGTTTTCGTGACAGAGCTTCTACAGTGCAACAGGATTACAGAGACAGGACAAAAAACAGATAATAAATATATTTAAAAAAAAATAGAAGTAAGTAGTGAGTGCAAATATACAGATTGACAAGTATATGTACAGGTATATTATTATATTCAACGTTATATGTGCAGCTGCTATGTGCAAATTGGCATGTAAAGTGTGTTGTTGAATAAGTGTATATGTGTATAAAAGTGTATAGCAAGTAGTGATGTTAGTTCCACAAATATTATCATCAAGTGTTCATGAGATGGATTGCCTGAGGGAAGAAACTGTTTCTGTGTCGGGCTGTTCTGGTGCGCAGTGCTCTGTAGCGTCGACCAGAAGGTAACAGTTCAAAGAGGCAGTGTGCTGGGTGTGAGGTGTTGTTCATGTTCATGAGGTGTTGATGTATGTTCATTATCAGTCAAAAGTTTGGAAATGTTTGTCAGAGTTGTTAATGTTTTTGAAAGATATCTCCTGCTAACTAAGGCTGCGTTCATTAATAAAAACAGTTATCTTGTGATTTGTAAAATATTATAGCAATTTAAAAGAATTGATCAAAGTTACATTTTCAACATAATTGCATCAATTAAAACATTGAAAACTCATTTCTGCCTCAAAATTTTGCAGAAAAATTGATACATTTTACTCAAAGTTACATTTATCTGAAATATTTTGTTTCATAATTTTGTAACTATATACTGGCTTTGATTTTGATACATTAAAATTATATTTATTAAAATTATTTTATTAAAAAGAAAACCATTTAATGGAACTTGAATGGCAATATATCACAGTTTGCACAAATGCATCACAATTGTTTTCGACTGATAATAAACAGAATATTTGCATGTTTTGTATTTCTGATCAAATAAATGCAGCCTTTTGAGTAGAAGGGTCGGAAATCAAAATTTTCACAGGTACTGTGTTACTGTACTGTAATTTCTTTTCTTTATTACACTTATTTTGGAATGACTAACTGGTACTTGTAACAGAATTGTACATGATAAATTCTGACACACAAAATACAGTCTGCTCATTTGGGTCTTTCTGTTGCCACAACAAACATGGCGGCTCCGGAAGTCTGTGTTTTCGTACTCAGGCGCATATATTCGGCGCAACTTCCCCTTATCCTTCCTTTTCCGAGCTCCGTGTGAAAGGAGAGACATCGCGGCAAAATGAGGCACGTGAAAATCTTCCCATATAACGTGTTTAATATATATTATAGCTTACGATTCATCGCTTAATTAATTAACTACCAAATATATTATCCAGCAATGTCGAGAGAACTGGTCAAGAGTTGTTTTTACCTTGACATTTTGGAGCAGTTTTCGACAGCTGCCGCGCATCTGAAATGCAATCTGATTCAATCTGAAGATTATTTGGCTTCGTGTGAAATTGTAATCGTTTATACTATTATAGTTTGCGATAAACCTGTGTTATATAGATATATTTGTTTTTAAAAAGTAGTCTTTGCTGACATGTTACGATCCAACCACCGGACTGATTGCTCATCCGGTCATTGGACCCTAAATACTTTCAGAACGAATTTTAGTAAAAAAAAAAAATCAATAAATTAATGTGCTTTTCTTATAAACATTTTCCCCCCGCAGCAAGGTCTCAAGAGACACGTTGTACGAGGCCGTTAAGGAGGTCCAGGCCGGTTCCCGTCGCAAGAAGAGAAAGTAAGTTTGGTGTTTTCACGAGATTATATGCCAGACCATTGTAATATTTGCATTATTTAGTGTTCAAATAGTCAGTTGGCCTCAATTTTAACATTTCATAGTAAATTCTCTTGCGCTGCTGCTTTGCTGAGTACTACTGTCTAGTTGCAAGTATTTTGCTAATGAACTTTGAACTTGCTGTTAAGCCATTGTAACATTCTGACAGTGATAACCTTGAATAAAAATATCATGGTTTGACAGTATTGCTCTAAAATATATATATATTAAATGTTTGGGTGAAAAACATCATGCCCCCCTCTTAACATTAATATTTTATTTTTATTAACGTTTAAAATGTTTTGGAGTAGTAAACATGGCAGGCTAAATAATGAATCATTGACTGCGGTTTTCATTATTTTTAAAAACATGTTTAAAATGGAAAAACCTTAAATAATAAATCTTACATGCAACTTAGGAATGATATAGCAGAAAACTTAGGTGGATTTAAAACCTTGACTTTTCCAGACCGCAGTATACCTTACTGTTTTCGTCTCATACATACTTAAAGGTTCCAAATCTTTGGTTTTTTTTTTTGGTTTTTTTTTTTAGTTGAAAAATGCAATTTTGACTAAAGCTGAAAACCTGTAACCATTGACTTCCATAGAAGGAAATGGAAACTATAGAAGTAAATATTTACAGTTTTCCAATGCTTCAAAATATCACCTCATGTGTTCAACAGAAGAAATACAAACAGGTTTGAACTATCCCTTTCTATGGATATCAGCATTTTCTTCACAGTTTTAATGTGCAGTTTATCTGAAATGTTTTACTTTTACCAGTAGCAGCGATTGCTCTCTCCTGTGGTGAATAGTGGCACAGTTATTAGTAATGTTGACATTTTTGCTTATTAAACTTGAGACTTGGGAACAAATTAAACGGCTCGCCACAAGCTTTACATTAAGGTAAAGTTGGTTTTATATTCGCACATTCAGACTTTCCCCTTAATAATATAATTTCATAAAAGTATTATTTGCTAACTCTAAATAGCGAAATCATATTAGCAGCCAATGACTATCAAAGTACAACATTGCTCACAGTCAAATAAAGTAATAAAGTAACATGGTAAACAATATAGAGACTTCTGAATAAACGAATGTGCGAATATAAAACTAAGTTTACCTCTAAGCTTTACTCAGTGCCATTTACCGTTGACGCCTATCTTATAAAACACCAGAGAATCAAGTTCAGTTGCATAATTTTGCACCACACTCTTGCATGGATCTTTTAGATGGCTTATTTCAAGATGATGTGATCTGCACTTATTTACGGTTTACTTATTTACTTCACTGTTTCGACTTGAGGCCTGCCTCAGTGTGTAATTTACACAGAGGAAAATGTTTTCTTTGGTTGAACGCTTTAACAGCACACTACTGTAAGTAAAGGTTGTATGTTTATGTTTTTTATTAATTGAATTTATTTTATATTTCAGGTTTCTTGAAACCGTGGAACTGCAGATCAGCTTGAAGAACTACGACCCTCAGAAGGACAAGCGTTTCTCAGGCACTGTCAGGTTCGGACCTTTACTGTATCGCCCAGCCTTCTCTCTGCCTGCCTGAATTACCAGTCTAGAATAGTTTTGGGTTTATTAAATAAAATGAATGGGCATGTTAAAGACCGGCAGTGGAGAAGTGCCTCGGGTAGTCTGTATGAACCACCCCTTCAGTGGGCCTGGTGAAGCAGGCGGACCCCTACCCTGGGTCTTAAAACATGAGGGGAGGCTATAGGTGATGGTGTTCATGCCGTCATACCTAAGCCGACCATTTTATTATATGCCTGTGCTATCGACACCTGATGCCAGCTAAGGTGGTGTGGGTAAGACTTTCCTGATCTGCCTCAAATGGGTCAAAGAGGGTCTGATGTGCTTGTGTTGGTCAGTAAACATTATCTGTTGCCCCTCACAGGCTGAAGACCACCCCGCGGCCCAAGTTCTCTGTCTGCGTTCTTGGAGACCAGCAGCATTGTGATGAAGCAAAGGCCGCTGAACTGCCACACATGGACATCGAGGCTCTTAAAAAGCTCAATAAGAACAAGAAACTGGTCAAGAAGCTTGGTGAGATTAAGAACCGAAATGGACAAGTAAATAACTCTTATGTGCTCAGTGCTGTAGCTTGTGGGCTAGGTTGACTTTTTGTGTGTGTGTTTTTTAGCAAAGAAGTACGATGCTTTCCTGGCCTCTGAGTCTCTGATCAAGCAGATTCCTCGTATCCTGGGCCCTGGCCTCAACAAGGCAGGAAAGTTTCCCTCTCTGCTCACCCATAATGAGAACCTGGGCACCAAGGTGGATGAGGTGAAATCCACCATCAAATTCCAGATGAAGAAGGTACATCTATAGTCGTGATATCTAAATTACATTTACACAAGCACACCCAAGTCTATTTGTTTTATCAATCATTGTGAAATTATTTGTTTTGCAAAATACTTTATTTTAATTGCAAATATTTCCATAATTTTTTTTTCGTAATTTCCAGTCAAGTATGTTAGATATGTGTATTATGCAAGACCAAAGGACTACTGAAATTTATGCTTTACCATCACATGTACAAAGTCTTTAAAACAGTTTAATAACTTTTCTTTTTCTCACTATTTTATTCAATTTAGAGTTTAATTATATATTAGTACTTGAAGTCTTTTTGTATTTGTTGGTTGATTTTTAATTGTATTTTTATAATTATAATGCTCTTGCCATGAAAATAGCCTTGGTTGCTTACATGGCATTAAATACGTTACATAATTGTATTATTTGTGTTAAATGTCAAATTTGTATGAATGAAGCTCAATTTACCAACTGCTTTTTAGGTCGGTTAATAAATTCTATGTGCGAAGCATATAGCAGTTTGATAGTTTATAAAACGCTGTAAATGCCAAATTTAATCAGTTTGATTAAATCACATTAGATTACCGTCAGAAGTCGAAGCATAAATTTTTAGGTATGTCAATTAATTGTTTCTTTGGTGCACTGCGACGCAGATGTGAACAATTCAGGATCGGTTAAGTAATCGACCCTAAATGTTACGTACTAGGGTTGGGTCGATAGACTATGCCATTGCCGATAAATGTCACGATGCTGAGCTGGCATCGCGATGCCCCGCCCCTGTCACAAACCCGCTCGCGAAAAATACTCACGCAGGCCCCGATTACACTAATACGTCTTCGTTTTAAAATGGCATTTTAGAACGAAAACACTCCACATCCACACTGGTGTTTCATCTAGCGTTTCTGAACAGCTCTCCGTTCACACGCACATCACGTGACAACACACACTGTCATGCGCTCGTCTGAGCTCCAGCCCAGGCAGTCAGCGTAATCTATCAGGTAATGTGTCACAGCGTCAGTACACTGCTTCAGTCTTTCGCTTTCACGCTTGTACTTAGTCATTTTAGCAAAAACTTCAGATACTGTGGGTTGGTTCCTGTTGATTGTGCACCTTTTTTTACCAACCAAATTTGTTGACTCCATTATAACAACACAGATCACTGCCTATTCATGCCAGAGTCCCGCGGAAAAAGTGATTGACAGGTATTTGTGTAACTTATCTTTGATTTAGTTATGGGTAGAACAAAGACCATGCGGGACAGGTAGTTGAAATGGTAGGCTACAAATAATTAATTTGTTACGAATTAACTCATCAATAATTAATTCACTGTCGCCTATGACGATGACGCCATCCTCCATCACGATGTTTCGCATTAGACATCGTACGATGCCAAATTGGTCGACATCACCCAACCCTATTATGTACTGACGTCATTTATCATACACTTGTGTGGTAGAAAACTGGTGAGGGAGGTGAGCAATTAATGCAGAAACTGCACTATACACTGCGTGAGTTTGAAGTCTTTCAGTGACACTGAAGTTACAGCATGGAGAAAATGAAAGTAAACCATTGAGTGCGTGATCATTTATAGACATTTAACGACTCTCTCAACAATGCTCAAAGCAACCAGGATAATATTTACATTTATTTGTTATAAATGCTCATTGGCATAATCTTAACCGAACGGTGAGACCAGTGTAGGTTCACACTTCTAATAAATTGAAATAATAATGGGGTATGTAACATGCATAATGGCCAGATTTCATTTCCTTTTTGTAGTTTACATGGCTGGCTTGGTATTATTTTTCCCAAAAAAAAAATTGTACTTTTTTTTTTTTTTTTTATTCCAGGCACCTAACGCACTGGTGTAAATTTGTGGCCAGAGTTTAGTTAACCAAATTATGAAAAGAGACAATTCTTGATGTCATTTCGATCTTGATTAATTTTTTTATGGTGGTCTCTGTCTCAATCAGGTTCTGTGTCTGGCTGTGGCCGTGGGTCATGTGAAGATGAGCGAGGAAGAGCTGGTCTACAACATCCACCTGGCTGTCAACTTCCTGGTGTCATTGCTGAAGAAAAACTGGCAGAACGTCAGAGCGCTTTACATCAAGAGCACCATGGGAAAACCACAGCGCCTCTACTAGAGACTCTGTTCCTCAGTTTTCTACAATAAATGTGGAGTTGATCCAAATGTCAGCTGCTCTTGTCTTTATTTTAATGACCCCAAATGAATGCTGAATGTTCTCGAACAACTGCTCCTCTTTAAACGTGCAAATGTCTTGTTTTAAATGAGAACAGTTTTGTAGATGGTTTAGTACATAAAGGTATAATGCCACAGTTTAATGCAAGATTGCTACACAAGCATGGGTTAAGTTTAATGTAGTGAAGCATGCTTTTTGAAGTTGGACAAGCCTCAATCGTGTCATTGTAATTAAGTGCTACACTTTAATGCCACAAAAACGGTGTATATGTAGCACTTCAAATTACAATGAAACGAACGGTTTTTCTGAGAGTTGTGGCTTGGTCACACTAGTTCATGTGGAAGCCATGATTCTAAATGGGGCTCATTAGTCTGCTGGTTTCCTCGTCTATCTTTTAATGAGATTATGCAGTGAATGAGGAGCAGGAAAGTGGTAGAGCAACAAGTCACCGTACATGTTATGGTAAGCGCTTGTCTATATATTTGTTGTAGTTCAATAGAAACGGCTTTATGTTGAGCAGTAGAAGAAAATGTGTATGTACTAAGACAGCAGTTATTGAGGCGTTGGAGTGATTTAGAAGCCTTAAACTTTTTCCTATAAGGATAAAGCAGCAAAGCTCTCTATATATGGCTTAATTTATTTGTTTATTATTCCGTATAGCATGTTTTCTACATAAGCGCAGTGTTGAAATAAGCTGTGAGAATTGTAAACTTTAATTCCCAAGGTGACCATTCTGTGAAGTATCGCAAATCTAATTCATGCATTGCTGAGTTCCTATTGCAATGTGCACTGAATGTTGTTTAATCTGTATTGTGTGGTCAGGCTTGTGAAGATCAAGTGCTGACTGGAAATCTTGCAGACAACAGTGTAAATGACTCCGAGGAAGGTATGGCTGGAAAAATACAGTTGCTTTTAAGTTCTCACCAGTATATTTAATTGAAGAGCGTAGCTATAATAGAATTGTATGTGACTTTTTGTTTGTAAGGGTTTCGAAATGAGGACCAAATTGATTCGGAAGAGCCATCTGTTTTTGAGAGGCTGGGTCCTTACAGGTGATTTGAGCAGAACTAAATAGGGAAATCCTGATATTTGATGCTTATTGGACGTTTACATTCCTATAATGTCTGTTCTTTCACTCCATGACAGTGGTGACATGACAGAGGATGAATTGGAGGTAATTGTTTCTATTTTAATTGAAATATTTAACAATGTTAACATCAGCTTGATGAGATATGGTGTTTTTGATTTATATTGATTTTAAACGAATAGCCCCATGTAGATTCTTTTTGCTTACTGTATTTTTTTCTCTAATTTGTACAATATTATAAATCAAGATCTTTTTTATCTTAAATGTGTATACTGTTTTGTAGAAATATTTAAACCAGTATCTGGTTTAACTGGAAAATTTTGTAATTATTTACCAAATAATACATTTAAAGGAACCACAAAGTTGTGGTTTTTGTGTTTTATTTTTCAGTACTTTTTAAATAGTTTTATGATTACTTGGTTTTATCAACTCGCAAAACACCTGCAGTATGTTTGGAAAATAGTATTTTATACGTTTATGAATAAATTGTATACACTGTTTTCCAAGCCTGTAAAACAATATGATCAAAAGTCACGACTTTTCATGTTTTATGTTATTTTAATTCATTTTAATAAGTTGATCCATATATATATATATATATATATATATATATATATATATATATATATATATATATATATATATATATATATATATATATATATATCTTAATGTTTTTAGTCTTTTTTATGTAAGTTGAAATGAGTTATAAAATAAATTAGATTCGACTTTAAAGAATTGAAGGCAGCAACGAATGTTTTACAGTAAAGGCTGTGTTTGCTGCGATCACAGGCTGCTTTCTCTCGGCTGTCTCTGGCCTTCCGCTGTGACCAGTACACGCTCGGCCAGAGACTGGAGACGGAGGAGCACGCACGGGACAATGCTGAGGACAACCTCAAACTGGAGGTGGAGAGAGGCATGGAAGTGCTCGAGGTATGAATACAATATTATAGGCTTTACAGCTTCAGACTATGGTAATTCTTGAAGTGTTTTAACCCTAGACACTGAAGGGAATGTGTTTCGACATCAAACGAGCCGGGCTTCTCCAGCGTCTTGAACTCTGTCTTAACGTCATCGGAGGAACCATCGGGCGAATCTCCAACACAGCAGAGGTTCTTGGGGCGGTGCATCAGGTACTGGTCAATTTTTAGACTTTTATCAGTACTGGGACCTCCATCAGAATATGATATGCAACACTCAGAAATAAAGCTACAGAAGCGGTCACTGTGCGGATTATTATTATATGCAATTTTAACTATTGTCTTCTAAAAACTAGGAGCTTGTCTGCAAAATTCACATTATAAACTCACTACTGTGAATTAAGATAATTTCTGAGGTAAAAGTTAGAATTGCAAGATATAAACTCTACAGTAGCCTATATCTGGATTCTTACTCCCCTGAATTGTCAGTTTATAACTTAGGCCTAATTAATTTTAATCTTGCGATTCTGACCTTAATTCAGGCGCTTTACACACACACAAAAAAGTGTAAACTCATTCCTAAATTTATAGAAATTGTTTTTTTCTCTGAGTATTTTACAAAACATTTTGGCTCTAATAGTTGCTTAATCATGAAGAGAACAAGTCAGATAGACCAAACCACAAATTATCCCAAAATGGCTGTTGCTGTCAATCTACAGTAAGCGTTTAAAAACACTAATAAGCTTTACATATTCTTTACATTCTATACAACTTTACGTATTCTCCCGTTTGCGTGGGTTTCCTCTGGGTGCTCCAGTTTCCTCCACAGACCAAACACATGTGCTATATAGGTGAATTAGATGATCTAAATTGGCCATAGTGTATGAGTGTGTGTGTGAATACATGAGTGTATGAGTGTTTCCCAGTAATGGGTTGCGGCTGGAATGACATCCATTACGTAAAAAACATTCTGGAATAGTTGGTGGTTCATTCTGCTGTGGCGACCCCTGGTGAACAAGAGAAAATGAAGGAATGAATAAGTTACCGTTTACTTGTTTTATTCATTCATTCATTTTCTTTTCAGCTTAGTCCCTTTATTAATCTGGGGTCGCCACAGCTGAATGAATCGCCAACTTATCCAGCACATGTTTGATGCAACGGACGCCCTTCCAGCTGCAACCCATCACTGGGAAACACCCATACACTCTTATTCACACACATACACTATGGATAATTTAGCTTACCCAATACTGTTTTTGGACTGTGGAGGAAACCGGAGGACCCGGAGGAAACCCACGAGTGCACAGGGAGAACATGTAAACTCCACACAGAAATGCCAACTGACCCAGCCGAGGCTCGAACCAGTGACCTTCTTGCTGTGAGGCGACAGCACTACCTACTGCGTCACCGTAGTGTGCATCTCTGTGTGCATAATTAGTAATCATGCTGACATCATCCATAGCTACAAGCTCAATTTTACTCTTGGCGTATGACGTCTCTTTATTTGTTAGTAAAGGTTTGTCTCAGCAGTCCCAGACTTATTTTTCTCGCAATTCTCAGAATTCTGAGCGAAAGGTCTGAATTATGAGCTAAAGTCTCAATAACCTTTATTATTCAGTGGTAAAAACATGCATACATACTTTCCCAAGTCTGGCATTCTTAACAGCTGATAGAAAACAAACAAGATGATTAATTAAACAATATAACAATCAACATAATTAATTCTCAGGTCAATCTACTAATATAATGAATCCCAGCAGTATTTTACTGGACCACCAGGGTCTATCAATGCTCTTAGCCCATTCTATTATATTTTAGACATGATTGCAGCTCTTACAGTACAAAGTTGGTAGTTTAATAAATGTACTTGTAATGTCTCTATGCAGGAGGCTAAAGTGAGTCGTGCTGTGGAACTGATGGTGGCTCATGTGGAGAATCTGAACCGCCGTCACGAGAGGAACAGTCTCGAACTGGAGGAGATGAAGAAACAGATTGAGAAAAACAGTAGAGAGCGATTTTTCCATGAGGAGAAGGGTAGGATTAAACCCATTTAGTTATTAAGTTATGAGACATCAACATTTTGACCGAAATATATGTGTCATTGCAGAGGAAACCGATGCTATTGAAAAACCTGAAAAAGACCTACAGAAGGTTAGTGATTTGTGAGTGCTCCTGAAAATGTTTTGTTGTTTGATTATTGTAATAGAGATCATTTTCATTAGTAAATCATCAGATTGATAATGCTTTAATATTTTGTTTTCAGTCTCACTCTCAGACACAGTTACGGCGTCGAATCAGTACAAACGTCATCTCAAAGGTGCACAATGAGTCTCGTCCATTCAATTTCACAGTCATTTGTTCACCACAACAAAATATAACTGAATTTGTATTTCTCGTTTTCTTTCATTTGCAGAGACAAAAAGCGAAGGAGTCAGAAACTTTATTATCTTCAGTGACCAGTGAGACCAGTCAACGGAGAGAATCGAACCCACAGAAACCAGACAATACAGACGACTGCCTTCTAATGGACAGGAGGTAATTTAATTACATTTATAGAATTTACCTCAGAATCATGAACATATTGGCTAAATGTTAATACAAAAACAGATTCTGTGTTATTATGTGCTGTAATGGTATGGATATATATATTTTTTGGCACACTTTGCATTTCTTACTACCAATGGGCTATATGCATAGGGACTTTTCATTTTAAAAATGGAGCTTCCGGAGAACTGTCATGTCATTATAAACTCACTTAGTTAAAATCTGATTGGTTTAAAATCAAGGATGTTCACTGCCTGATTGAGATATGATATAAAGTGGGTCTCAGAATGGATAAGTCCGGAAGATCTGCATTAAATTTTAGTTGTTTACACCATCTTTAAATTATGGAAATGTATTTTACCACAGTGTTTTTAATGGGTTTTCTGTGCTCGTCTACTGCTCCTGATGAGCGCTTGCATTAAAATGGCCTTTCTTCTTATTTCTCATTACACTCAAATAAATGAATGCTTAGGCCTATATAACTGACTATCTTTTAATTGAATTACATTATCGATGCTGTAAAAGTAACCTTATGAAACTGAAAAAAGTCACTTCAACCTTTAACCGGAAGTTTATCAGTGGCACTTGCCATGCATGTAGCTCATTGTGCTTTGTTTAAATGGCACAGCCTGCTTTTTTATGACCACACTTCCAACAGCATGAAGATTTACTACGGTATATGTCTCGCAATTTTTAGACAAGTACTACCTCGAGAGGACAGTCCCTCACAAACTACAATGGTGAATATTTCTGAAATTCACTCCAGACCTGAGCCGGACCCTGTCAGTGTAAAAAAGTAGGTCTTTTTACACATTGGCTGAATGCTTTAGAAAACAAAACTCACGAATAACTACAAATTTAAACTAACATTACAGATATAAATAAACCACACACTTTTGGGACGAATACAAATAGTGGTATATTAATTAATTAATAATGATTAAAATGACAGAAACACAAGTTCGCATCAGAGGTTGAGGAGGAAGTCGGCGCTGGAAAGCAGTAACGCATGGCTGAAGAGATCCGAGCGCTACCTCAGAGACTGTGATAGATGTGTCATCAGCCTGTGAGTTACCCTTTTATGTATTCGCACATGGCTGTATCTGAAATCGCCCCCTATAGGTTTAAATGGTAACCTATATGAGGGAGCAGCCATTTGTAGTAGTGTCTGAAAGCATAGAAGTGCACTTAATCAAACAATCCCACAATTCACCACAATAATGAGAATCAATATACACTCAATGGCTAGAAAATACACATGTCCCCTCTCCACCAATCAACTTTATTAACTAATTTATTAACTTTATTTTTATAATCACACTTCTCCCGTTGTACATGTCATCAGAGGGGAAAAATCCCACCCATCAGTGATGATCTCTCCCTCATTAGCATAGGGCTTTAGCCTTTTTTTTTAATCTGCTGCTATGCTGACACATGGGCATTTGTAACTCCGCCCTCTTTTGTAAAGACCACAATCTCATTTGAATTTAAAGGGACAGTCTCCAAAATGGCACAATTTGAGGGAGCCCCTAAAAGGGGCAGTTTAAAAAAAATTGTAAAACATTATTTGTGTGGTATTTTGAGCTGAAACTTCACATATACATTCTAGGGACATCAGAGACGTAGGCCCAAACCCAATTCTATTGTTGTACCCCTACCCCTTGGCCCTTAAAACCGGGTGTGAAGGGGAAGGACTTCAAAATTTACCTCTATGAAATGAGACAGCACTACAGCACCTGTACATGTCATCATATGTCATCGCGATCTCTTTATATGAAATCTCACGATCGCGACTGCTGCAGTTATTCCAGTTGTGTTATTTTTGGTATTTATCATCAGGAAATCACTGAAGGCATATATTATGTTATCATGACGATCTAATGTGGCAGTAAAATCGTAACTGTACTGTTAATTTACACAGTGGCCATATATTTATCTATGTAAACACACAAAAAACAACATTAACATTATAGCAGACACTGTAAAAAGCTCATTCCCAGCCAATACACTGTTCTGACAGGGTATTTGAGTGTCATCAAGCGTTCGAACGTTGTGGGACTGCTGTACAGGAGTTATTATTATGGATTATAGATAGCGAAATGTAGCGCTTTTTTTTTAAAAGCATAACAGTAAAACATGAACGCGGTTATGAATATATTAAAAGGTGCTTGTTAGTTGTAAAAATTCATAATAATGACAAAAAAATACTTATTTGTGGATCTCCTTCCGGGTGAAGCTATCCTGCCGTTGTGGCTGTTGTATTCTGGGAAATTTTCCTACCCCTTGGTTTCGAGTGCGGTCCTGAAAAATCTCAGTTTGAATTGCTATTTACCCCTTTCCCTTAGCCCTACGCCTTCAAGCTTAAGAGAATTGGGACACCCCTACCCCTTCACGGGAATGCGCAAAACGAGAGGTAGGGGTAAAGGGCAAAGGCTAAGGGGTAGAACTTGGATTGGGTCTTATTTTACTTTTTGTAAAAAGGGTCATAATAGCTCCCCTTTAAGTGAATTCTATTAGTGGAAAATTGTGGGGAAATAATGAATGATGGTATGGGGCGATTTTGGATACAGCACTTATTGATCCATTTGTTTTCTTGTACTTACTAATCACTCTCGGGACTCCACCTGCAGACAGCGCCCCCTTATGCAGTGGATGTATCACTGCCGCTGGATAATCCTGGTCATCTACCTCACCGTTCTTTGCTCAATCATAGTTTTAGCCATTTTAGTGTGGTTGCTACAAACACCGGTCTTATGGATGTAAACACTTAAAAAGAGAAATGGGATTAATCTCTACAGTTATAGTGATTTTTTTTTGTCTATATACTGTATAAGCTTGTACAAACCTATTGCAAATGATTTACTGAAAGTGTCTTTCAACTAAATTATCTATCAACTAAATTAACTACCCTTCTTATCTTCTTATACCATTAAATATAAATAGTGTTTGTAAATATGTTCTTTTATCAGTTTTATCAAGTAAGTACATTTTATTATTATGTAACTGTGCATATTAACTATGTATATGCTTGGTAGTTGTAGTGTCCACCACAAACATTTCTGGTTTATTTTATGTAAATGCAGTGTTGGGCAAGCTACTTGAAAAATGTAGTGAGCTAAGCTATTAGCTACACTGCTTAAAATGTAGCTTAACTACACTAAAATCTACACCCTGGGAAATGTAGCAAGCTAAGCTAAAAGCTACTTTGCAAAAGTAGCTAAGCTACAATTAAGCTATTTTTGCGAGTTTCATTTTGAAATAAAAGCAACTTAAATTATCATTCATATCTTAATGATCACTAAAACTGTCAATGAATTATATGAGGCAGAATTGTTCAGTTATTTACTGTAAATAATATTGTACCAAACTTAAACAAATTATAGTATATAACAGCAAACACAAAAAAATCCAATAAAACCAGGTGTTACGCATTTAAAATACTATAGTAATGTATAGTAAAGGCAAATATTTACGAATAAGCATTAAATTAGACCAACTTGCATATTATAGTATCATTAATAACTATTATGAAATGATAGTAATTACCGTAGTATACTTTAGCCTTTACTACCTCTCCCTCAGTTATCTTTCCATCAAGCAAGTTTCTTGTGTCAGCTCAATGATTCATTTGCGACGCCACCGACCAGAGCGAGAGGGTTAAGTCTAAATCGTATATGCGGCCGACCGGAAGTGCGATATGCACATTAATATAGCAGCATTTTTTTTATGACACTGTATAACAATAATTTATATTTTTACAGTACTGTGACGGTTGGGTCTAGGGTTGGGGTGGGTGCAGGCATAAAAAAAAATACAATTTATTGGGTAATTTGTTTTTACATTCCTGTGATGGTTGGGTTTAGGGTTGGTGTGGGGGTAGACGTTAATAAAATACAATAAATCGGAAATTTAACGCTCCAAAAAGTTTGTCAACCATCGTAAAACAGGAAGAAGTCGTCCTTCTCACCATCATATGGATTTACCTTCATCGGCTAGACACCTGCCTCACAGCTCCGTGAATGTTGGTGCTGTCACTTATTGATCTGCGATCGGTAAATGTAGCTTGTGTGGACACTACTTGACTAAAAAATAGCTTCGCTACTGAAAAGCTATTGGATTTATAAAGTAGCGACGATACCGTCACGCTACTGAGAAATGTAGTTAAGCTAGTAGCGTCACTACTTGTAGCTACTGCCCAACACTGTATAAATGTGATATATCTGAAAATGTGACAAACAAAAATACACACAGCATACTGTTGAGGATCTGTGATATTGTTTATTAAAGTGTGTTATAAATAATATATTTTTTCCATAATTAGTGTACAAACATGAAGCAAAATATCTGCATATCAGACTCGCAGATGGATTATTCTTACAATGCGTAATACAGTAGCAGAGCATTTCACTAATTTAAAAAAGTGTTAGCAAAGGGGCAATATTAATTTACAAATAAAACATAATACGGACAAATAATATATTAATTCATAATGTGTTAAATTAAATAAAATAATGGGGAAACAAAGACATTACATAATACTTCATGAATAATCGTGTACCAGACACAAATATATATATGAAATTGTCATTTTCACAAGGGCATCAATCGGTCATTTGAAAAAGTGGGCCACGCTCTCCTGACATCAATAAAATTACAATTATTTATACATTCATCTTAAATATCTGGCATGATGCCGTACGAGGAAGTCTTAGACTTGACATGTAATCACAAATGTAGGCATAAATGGAATTGAGGAGTAAATTTCACTGGCTCAGCTCCAACGCGGTCGAAAACATCTCGGTGAGAATTAACGTAATTTTCACTATCAGACTACACTGGCGAGTCCATTGGCTCAATAAATAAAAATACAAAAAGGTGTAGTTCGCGTTTTCTTTATTCCTGTTTACACCTGACTCACAATCTCAGAGTCTTCCTCCTCGTACCACTGCAGCGGCGTCCCATCGGAAGCCCTTTGCAGAATCACTTTCTGAGAAACCTGCGAAGAAACACAACAATATTTGTCATATTTAACTTAATTTTATATTTACTTATTTTTCAAATTTACCTTTCATTCACTTAGAAGACACTTAGCTAAAGCATAGGTCTCAAACTGGATTCCTGGAGAGCCGCAGCTCTGCACAGTTTTGGTCCCACCCTAATCAAACACAGCTGATCCAACCAATCAAGGTGTTCAAAAGAGTCTTGAACACCTTGATTATGTGCTTCAGCTGTGTTTGATTAGGGTTGGAGCAAAACTGTGCAGAGCTGCGGCTCTCCAGGAATTCAGTTTGAGACCTATGATCTCAAAAAAAAGGGCAATAAAGGATAAGGCACCAGCAAAGTAATATCTAGATTCTAAGTCTCATTTTGTTTACCATTGTGTACATCGTTTTCATATAATACATTTATAATTGATATTTATAATAGGGCTGAGGGAATGTGATACTTAGGACTCCAGTTTCGATATTTGCACAATATTTTATTATATTGTTCATGCAAGAAATTACGATCACCGTCAATCCAGGCTTGTAAAACGCTGGGAATCATTTACTTTCACTCTGACTACAATCCCGTCCCTTTATAGACTACAAATCCTGTCATGCACCACACACACACACCCTTGTTACGGTTTTCCGCTGATGACACACACATTCACAAACACAGCTGAAGCTCATTATTCATTCATTACCTGGACTATAAAGACACCCCACACACACATCTCTGCTGAGTCTTGTTAACTGTTTTTGACATTTCGATGCATTTTCCATTGTTTAGCCTAGCTGTGTGTTCTTTGACCACGACATTGGATTGCTCTGCATGTACCTCTTTGACCCTGTCGTTGCCTGCCTGACCATTCTTATAATAATAAATAATAAACTGCAAGTGAATCTGCACTCCGTTGTCAGCATCCTTCACATGACAGTATGGACCCTTTTCACAAGATGGTATTGTGAAATATGACTAGTTTAATGGCTTCAGCTTCTTAAACTTGTATATTTTTAATATTTAGATTAAAAAACACAGCTATATTTATAAAGCTATACTCTGTATTAAATTATCTTTGAATCAAATTGCCAAAAAAGAAACACTAGATGCGAGGTGTTCCTAAAGCAGCGTCTATGAGCGGGACAATACATTTGACATTGTTTTCTCTTTTGGCTGCCATTATTAGTCTTATACACATGGAGTTGTTGTTGTTTGAGCAAATTGTGTTGCAAAAAATTATATGTGGTACTCTCCCATTCACTCCGATTCCCAACAAGTTTACCCAACTATGAGGCCTTTTGCTCCTGAAAAATCAGGAAATGTGAAAAGGCTCCATTGGTAACTGCAGAGTCATCTATGCGTAATTCTTGTGCATATTGGTATGCTCCAATACACTCCATCATGCACAAGAGAGTGAGATGTGGAGCTCTGACGCTAAGAGTATTCACTGAGTTTATGCAGCTGTATTGTGTGTGTTAATGCCAAAAATTATGTTTGCATGTTTTTGTTTCAGTTGAATCAAGATGTACATGTTGTGGTGGCATTTTATGTGCAGTATAATAATGGATAATGTATGAATAACGCGTTGTGATTTCACTACTACTTCTTGGTAATTATCTCTGCACTCTGTTTTTGTTCATATTCTTGAACAAAAAGTCTTGCAAAATTTTATAAGTAGATATAATCGCTTTAGAACAAAATAGAAAGTGCAAGTTTGGGAAGATCGAGTATTGTGGACAGTTTGCCAACAGTGACATTCATATTGAACTGAACTGAATCACTTTTAATCCAACTAGAACTACACCGACATTCTACTAGTATTCAGCAACCTGCCTGATATATTAAATATGTCCCACAAAATGAAAGATTGTGATCTGATTCTTAGACATTTTCCAGTTCGTCCTTGTAAAGCGGCTTTGACACAATCTACGTTGTATAAAGCAGTGTCTCTCAAGTCTGTTCCTGAAGACACACCAACAATACACATTTTCAACCTCTCCCTCATCAAACACACCTGAATCAACTCCTCAGAACATAATAAGAGACTCCAAAACCTGAAGTTAATGGGTCAGGATAAAGTTTTGCAGTTCACTGCGTTGCAAAGTTCAAGCTTGGTGAACTCTGACCTGCGAAATTGCATCACTTGACTGCGTGAGACCAATCGAGGATCAAAGCACGACCTTTCTGGACAGAAATTTAAAACATGGACCAATCGCTCGCTTTTTTGAATGTCTAATCATCTTTTTTAACCCCGCCCCTTTTCGCTGCGCTGTACTACAGAATTTCGCAAGCTCAAACTCTAGCGTGACCGCATATCCAAAATATGTACTGTTGGTGTGCCTCCAGGAACAGGGTTGGGAAACACTATGGAAATAAAATGGACTTCTCGAAAATGGCCAAAGACTAAAATTTATAACACAAATAGGTACAGATACCGTCCACATCTTTACCTGTTTGTGAGATGGAATCTGGTGGTACGGTGGCGGCTCCGGGCGCTTGATCCTCATTGACCCTTGGCGTTCAAGTGAACGGGTTTTGGGCGCCACCACGTTGTTTTTCTGGTGCCAAGTTTTAAGCTCTCCGGACACCACATCTCGAGGAAGCACACGGCTGGGATGATTGGGGTATTCTCTAAGAGAGGTCGTGCGAACCACTTTTGTGTATGGCGGTGGAGGCTTGAGCATCCGTTTGGGAGATGTGACCTCCGCTTGTTTGGGTTTATTATTAACATTTAAGGTTGCAGATTGTGAAGTTGGTCCAAGCTGCAGTTTTGCTATATCTGCCTGCAGTGGCGTCCCGTTGTTGATCTTTACTCGATTGGCGCCTGGCACGAGGCGAGGTGGGTTGTTGTTGTTGTTTTTGAGTGTGTTGTTGGCGTTGAGTGTGTTGTTGTTGGCGTGGTTTGCTTTAGCTGGAAGAGTGCGATGGTAACCGTATGGAGGTGGACAGGGCTTAGGTCCGTCGCTGGTGGTCTCTCGGCTGGAGGAACTGCTGTATGAGGAAATGGAGAGCTCGGAGCTGCTGTCCTCAGAGCTGCACTGATAGAGGCGCTGAACAGAGTAGGCCAAAGCAAAATCAGTCACTCTGCGGCGGGGCAGTTTGGTTCGTCCTCGTCCCAGATCTGTGCCAGGCTTGGCAAGTTCTGGTTTGCTTCTGGGAAGCCTGTTTTGAGAGAAGATCAAATCAGATTAGTAAAATAAGACATTTGCTGCTATGAGCTTTGATGGCAGATAGAAAGTAAAGCACTGAAAAATATCAATTCAAATGCTTAAATGAAATAATATGTAATGGCTGACCGTGTGTGCGTGTATAAATGATTCACTCATAAATACGCATGTTTTTAATTAATGATTTGATGATAAATACATTTTTTGCTGATGATTTTCAGTAGGCAACTCAAAAAACAACACTCGCACTCTGCAGTTCTAACCTTTAAAGAATTTCATCTGTTGAACAAAATACAAGATAGTTTGAAGAATGTTCGATAAAACAGCAACCACTAAAAAGTGTATTTGAAGAGTTCAGATGCAAAAAAAGTGTCGTCTGAAATTTCAAGTCGAAAGTGAACATTATTCTAAGCCTCCTTTGGTTATGTTGAGATATTTCACTTTAAAGACCATAAATAGGACTTATTACTTGCCATTATTATTATATTATTGAACTACACACAGGATCCTGATAAAAATGCTAATTTTAGATGAACATTTCTGACACCATTTAGAGGTTTTTGCATCTGAACCCTTCATTTACAAGTGAATCTCTGCTAAAATTTCTAACAATAAAAATATTTAAACCAAAAAACAGCAACCACTGACATTCATTGTAGAAACAAAAAATACTATAGAAGTCAATGGCTGTTTTTTGCAACATTTAATTTATCTTCCTTTTGTTCAGTAGAATGAAGAAACAGGTTTGGAACAAATGGAAGATGAGTAAAATGACAGAATTTACATTTTTGGGTGAACTATCCCTTTAGTTTGACAAAATGTTAATTGCGGCCTGCCTAAAAACCAGGTCTGTTAAAAAAAATTTGATTTAAAATTTTTTAAGAGTTAATCGCTGAATCATTCATTCAAAAGTGATTTGAACCATCAAGTTCATTTTAAAAGATGATGTAGTGTATTTTGGATGAATGTGAATGACCTGAAGGACTGTGAGAAGTGTCGGCGCAGTGGCAGCTCCGGTGTGGAGGGGGCGCTGTTTGGCTGATTGTTTCGCACCGGTAGACTCTTGAACACAAACTGGGGTGCTGGAGGAAGCTCTGCCATCCTGCTGTCTGTTGGGGAGCCTGTTGGACTGCTGCTGACAGAGGACAAGAGAATGTCTATGAGATTTATACACGTTTCTAAAATAAACTCCTAAGTTTCTTTTACCTCAGTGTAGCTTAATAGATCAACAGAACACAGCTGTTTGATTTGTTTGTTCAGTAAAAGAAATCTCCTCTACTGTGATCTACGCGCTGCTTTGGAGGTAATATCTTTGCATAGAAATAAACCTTATTCGGCTACAATGTGTTAAATTGATCAAAAGTGACAGTAGACAGTGTTGCATATAAAGTTTGTAAAATATAAGGTTGTATAATATTTGTGACCGCAAATGTTCTACACGGCCACCCTGTGGGGCTGGGGTTGTTGTTTTTTTCGGTCTCTCTCAATCATGAGGTTACTCACCTGTTAATAATTAAGTGGCTGGGGCACGCAGACTGTGCCAAACACTACCGGGCTAAGGCTGCTTTCACTTGATTCTCCTGGCCCAGAATAGCTATTGTGCTATCAAAGTTTAAATTGAGATACTTGTTGAAAAGTAAAAAATCTTGATTGTTAGTAAACAATATAGTTCTTTTATAAAAAAAAATAAATAATTACTTTAGTGCCCTTTGTCGTTTCTACTTTTTATATTTGGTTTGGGTTGAACTTTTTGGAGCAGTACAGAGCTGGATGCCACTTTTTGTTTGCTACATTTAATTTAGCTGTTTATGGTAGAGAGGAGCAAAGTAAGATCTTTGATTTTCTTTTTATTTTGAGAGTTTAGAAAGTTGCTTCCTTAATCAGTTGGATCTTTAGTGTGTTGTTTTGGGTTTTATCCCCTCCTGATTATTTTTGAAGCCTACCATTACCTTTGTCAGTTATTATTTGTTAATCTTTAAATAAATGTACATTTTTTGTACATTTCATTTAGTGTGAGTGGAGTGCTGGGAGAGGACAAGGGTGATGATTGTTGGCTGCCCTGCCGTTTTTTTTTTAATTTAGTTAAATTCATTTCTATTATAATTGGCCTCTAATTTTTTTTTATTGTACTAAATTTGATATTTTTTTAATTAATGTTATTTTCTCCTTTGTTATTTTGTTGTGTGTTTCCATGGCCCTAAATAGGGGAGGCACGTAACAACAGTAGACAGAATAAAAAAAAAAATGCATAGACAAAATGGTAAATGCACAAGCTATTAGTGAATTAGCTGTAACATCTATAATTTAATAACTGGATTGAGCTGGTGAGAAAAAAAAAAAGATTTCTTATCCTTTCTGAGGTTAAAATATTGTTGTTGTTTTTTTTTTCTAAAAATGTATACGTGTCTGAAAGCATGGCATGTTTTTGTTAGTTTATGCAAAAGCTCTAAAGCACATTTTAGTTTACATAAAACAAAAATTATATTTTAATTAATATTTAGACATAACTATACTTTGTAAAGGCTACATTTTTTCATAGCTGTATGGAATTTATTTATTATGGAGTCAATCTGGGCCTATATATACTTGCAAAATAAAGGAGCCCTTTGCAAACAAAAAATTAAGTATTTACGTAGCTAAAATAAATCTCCAAAAACTGAAAAGTGAGAGGTAAAAAAATTAAAAATTTCTAACAAAAATAAAGATGTGCAAATGGAAAATTCAGAAATAAATGTTTTTCAGAAATAAGAAGTCAAGGGAACTTGGGTGTTTACGGCAGGCCCAGACCTACCTCCATTTAAGCGACGTCATCACCTGGAGAGACATCACCTGAAAGACTGAGGTGGTCTTTTAGCCCAGTAGGTTCAAGCCTGCTGTAAACGCCCAAGTTCCCTTGACTCCGCCCCTTGTTTTTATTTGCAGTTCTTTTTTTGTTTGCAAATTTCATTTTTATTACTCAAACTTTATTTTCCCTTTGTGATTTTTGGAGAGTTGCATTTATTTATTTATTTATTTATTTTGCTCAATACTTTATTTTTTGTTTGCAAAACTTTTGTTTTGCAAGTATTTGTGGCCCTAGATTGACTCCATAATTTATATATTACACTGTAAAAAATATGACAAAAACCCATGACAACAAATGTTATGTTACTTTAACTTACCTAATCAAGTTAATCAGGTTTCAACTAATGTTTTTAAGTTAAACAAATATTTTTAGTCTAAGTGAGTTGAGATGACTAGAAAATTTACTAAATCATCCCTCATTAGGCCCAAAGCTAGAATATCCCACCTTGAGCGGCTGCTGCCAGCAGAGTGAGATGGCTTTGGCTTCTGGTAGGGCTGATCCAAACTAGATTCCTTCCATGGAGAGTTCTGGATGGGTGAAGCATCATAGTCCAGACTGGAGCTGGAGCTTGACTGCTTTGGAGCGTGTTTGGGTAAAAGAGTCAGACGCTGAAATCCGCTGTCTGTGGAAGATCCCAGAACAGCCGGAGAAAAGGGAGCAGAGTCTGAATCTGTAGATAAACAGCATTTTTTTTTTCCGACATCAAACTTTCGCAGTGTAGAAATCCAATTATCACATACAGCGGGGTGTGAAATGTGAGCTTATTTTAAACCACTTACCATCATCTAAGGCAACAGCATCAGAAAGCGAGCTGTCGTCAGACATGCAAAGATCTGAAACACACCAACAATTCCTTTTAATAAAACGGTCACTTTTCTAATGCTTCAAATGTTATTTCATCTGCGTCTGACCTCTCTGCCTGGACGAATAGCAGGTTTGAGGAGAAACACAGCCGTGGTTGATGCGGTGTTTCAGTATGGCATCCTGCAGCTCTTTCAGCTTCTTCTCCTCACGTTTGCACTGCTGCAGTCGGCTTTTCCTCACCGGTTTGCTGATGTGCTCCTCCAGGGAGAGCTTTCGCGCTGCCTCATAAATCTGCCGCTGCAGGGCAAGATCAGCCTCCAGCGAAAGCAGCTCAGACTCCTGGAGACAAACATTTCAGGGGACAACCACATGATTACACGGTGAAAATGCTGAAATATGGATTACACACACCTCGTAAAACAATCTTTTTCCATGCAAGTTTCACTGTAATAACAGTTCCATTTGTAATAACTCTTAAAACAAGCCAGGTAGGCTCAAATAGCAGCCAGTTACAGTATAGCTATTAAAGTGCCCCTGTTCAGATATTAGCTTGCATGTATTGTCTCATGTTTTTGTATTTGCAGTTTATGGTTTAAAGAGCACAATAAATGGTGTTATTGCTTCCAGAAAGGTTTGAAACGAGTAGTAAAAAGATAAACAAGGTAGTAGCAAATTTGTATAATAGCTATATATGGTTGTTGTTGGCTTTCTGCAACCATATCTACTCATTTGAGCTGAGGCCTGGAAGAGTTTGCTTTGTCAACATATCTAACAAATCAAATGTCTCGCCAAAGGATTAATCAGACTTGATCTGACAAGGTACAATCAATGTAATCTTTCTTATCTGTATTTACCAATAAATAATGATTATTTTTAAATGTAAAAATCTCAAAAATATTACAAGTGGACCTCAAACAATACAAAAAAGGGGGAGTTTCCTAAGAACTTGATTATGAACAGAATATGACCCTTGACCTTCTTAAATTGCACAGGTTTATTCATGGAAATAGCCAAAAATGCATCGTATGACTTAAAATATTGATTTATTTTTTTTTTGCTTAATATCATATAGAACAGTGTTTCTCAACAACGTTCCTGGAGGACCACCAGCTCTGCACATTTACCATGTCTCCTAAACCGAACACCTGATTCAGATCATCAGCTCATTAGCACAGACTGAAAGACTTGTAACGAGTGTGACAGACAAAGGAGACATCCAAAACATGCAGTGTTCGTGGGCCTCCTTAATTGATCATGCTCAATTAAGACATTTTGTCAATTTTCTTCTGGAAATATATCAAAACTTAACTTTTAGTTAGTATTGTGCATTACTAAGAACTTATTTGGACAACTTTAAAAGGTGATTTGCTCAATATTTTGATTCCTTTAAACTCAGATTCAACAAATAGTTGTATTTCAGTCATTTATCCTAAAACCTAAACATCAATGGAATTCTTATTGATCCAATTTTCATATGTTGTATGAATCTCAATTTCCAAAAAAAAAAAAAAAGTACTCTTATGACAGATTAGGGGCACACAGTGCTCAGCATATATAAGTACACCCCTCACAAATCTCTCTTTTAAATTCATATTTTTAATAGGAAGCTATACAATATTATATTTGTGCATATACATTAGACTAGTTAGTACAGAGCCCAAATCTGGAGCTTATCTAACAAAATAACTTGCGATAACAGTCCAAAAACTAGTACACCCAAATTTATGTTATAGAAAAATATTAAATACAAATTTGAAAAAAAGAGGAAAAATCAAGAAAAGCAAAAAAATTAAAGTTTAGTTCAAATTTTGTAGGATGTAATTTATTTTTGCAATATTTTGCTTGAATTTAATTGTATTATCTTTCAATTTCTAAATATGTTTGGTGACTAAAATAATATTTTAATAAATATATCCATTTAATAAATCTGTTTTGTTTAAATGCACCAAAATACATTGCCTATATTTACTGAGAAATGGATAAAATGGGGTGTACTCAATTATGCTGAGCACTGTATCATAGTAGTAGCACTTTAAAATAATCCCCATATGATGAACATGGTCTTATACCTCTCCATCTTGTGAAATAAAACCCTCATCTAGTTTGAAAGCGGCTCCGATGCGTCGCCGGACCTGCGGCGGCTTCTCATCAGGCAGGAGAGGGTAATCGGAGGGCAGTTTTCCAGTCAGCTCCTGTTAAAACAAAGACTGTTTTAAACTCGAAGAAAAGACAAACTAATTCCGTTAGTCAATACAAAACAAAAATCTTTTAGTGAGCAGATGCTGGTCTTTACATTGTGGAGGTGTCCACAAAAGGCTTTCTATAGTGTACTGATTAAGCCCTTAAATCTTCTCTCTGCTTGGCCAGCGGTGAATGACAGACATGTGGGCCCACGTGTAAAGAAGCATCTGTTTCTTGGCCATTGGCTTTGGGGTTTCTATTGAAGGGCTGTATTCAGAACAAGAGAAAGCCGGGCTTAATCAGAGCAATCTGATTTACGCTTAAGGGCCCCAGCTGACTTTCCTGAAACTTTCAATGTGCATGTAAAGAAATTTATGTTTCATTTCATTTGCATGTGAAACGCTCTAATGTTCAACAGTTTAAGCCCTGTGAAGAAATGTATCTTTTTATTCACCAGTGATGCATTAAATTGACCAAAACAAATATTTGTCTTAAAAAATATTTTTGACCAAGTCAGTGCTGCTCCTTTAAAGTTTATATTCATCAGATAATAAAGTATCATGGTCTCCACCAAAAAAAAAATCAAACAGCACAACAGTTTTTAACATTAATAATCAAATCAGCACGATTTCTGAAGGATCTTGTGACACTGAAAAAATGGAGTAATGATGCTGATACAATAATACAGCAATTATTTTAATGGCAACTATATTTCACAATATTACTGTATGTTTGATCACACTAAATAGAGCCTTTGTAGCCAGAAAACTCTTCAAAAGCAAATCTTATTGACCACGAAACCTTTGATGTTTAGTGTAATTGTTTTGCCCCATTAGAACTCATTATGCTTTATTAGTTCATTTGGGCCAAGGCGAAGTATCTCAGAAGCCTTGTATAATCCCAAAGTGTTAGCAAACCCTGCTTATCTTTGTTTTAGTGCTGTGAATGATCTCAGATCTCTGTTTTCTATGCATAAAATGAATGGGAAAATATATCCTTGCCAGTTGTGCTTTCCAAGTACATTTTGGTCACAATTCAAGAACTTTCCATTGACTCTCTGACTTATTGTGTTTGAAAAACCTTGAAATCCTATATAAAGAAATATGAGATATTCATACATGAAAGTTCAAACGTGGAAATTAATTAGGAGTGTGGTTTGTTTTGGAGTAAGTGTGACTCACAGCCTCTCGGATGCAGAGTTTCTTGAGCTCCAGCACACAGAGCTCCAGCCGGTCCTCCAGCGCCTGCTGCTTCAGCCTCATGGCCCTTGTGTGAGTGTTAAGCTCCTTCACTGGAGATGTGGGACTGTCTGGACCTGGACAACATAAGGAAGTTTCACATCTTTAAAATGAAAAACACCAGTCCATTTTCTCTGAGAAGCCATACACTGAAAATCCCAAAAAGTTAAGGTAACTCAAACCATTTGAGGAAACCGATTGCAACAAACCATTTAAGTTCAAAAACTAATCCAAATGAGTACTGTGTACTTAATACATTTGAGTAAATTAAGCAATTTGAGCACAGTAAAACCCAATAAATAAAAAGAACTCAAACCAAATGAGTACTGTAAAACCCAGCTATTGGCCTGCCTTGAGCTGCTGAACTCTGTGTGTTTATACGGGAGTTTGACACTCACACCTTCGTATTTTTCTGTTCTTAATATATCATTAAATTGGTTAAAGGCTAAGTAAAATATTCCAATGTAATTTCCTAGATTTATTTCTATTATTAATTCTTTAATTTGTAAACATATTTATTCAAACCAAAATAAATGTTGAAAAAATGAGTTCCACAAAGAAAAAAAGATTACACAAAAGGCCAAAAACACAAGTATAAATCTAAAATAAACAAATAAAAATTTAATTTAGTCCATTTATAATAAAAAAACAGGCATTTCAATGACATTATATGACCTTTAAAGGGACTAAGCCGAAAAGAAAATGAATGAAGGAATGAATATATGACTTGTCGATCAAAATAAAATGATGTGGAAGAGTTTGACCTCCATCTGGCATTCTTCCATCATTTTCTATAACATCTTTCATTAAAATGCTGAATAACAAAACAAAAACAAAGCGCCTTGTATACTTCGCCAGTTTTACTAATTGTCAAACTATTCGACTGAATGAAATATTAATCATCATTTAACAAACACAAAAGTAAGTGCACTCACCAGAGTTCAAAATAATCCCGCTATCAGAGTCACTGATCTCCTCTTTACAATCCATGCTTATTTTCCTTATTCTGCAGTTGTTTTCTTCTTCTTTCCAACAGTTCAATCTTCAGCTTTGACCTGTTGATGGGAAAGAGAAAAGACTCAAATCTGCTGTCCAACTTCAAACACTCTCCAGTCTAGCAACCACTAACCAAATTTGCCTTCCAAACAGTGGCTTGTGGCCATGCGATTATGTAAAACAAAACCTCCCGAGGAGCACAAGCGTCTCCTCTGCATTGGACAAAACAACTGGTCTTTCGCCTCATCCACTCCTATTTGAGTCCCACACACGTACACCCCCTCCAAATGTCTCCAAACACAATAGCCGCGCGTCCAGAGTTCAGCGCACACATGTGGGGGTCTTATCCATCCCATACAGCACCATAGAAACCCGGATCGCTATGAGCAGGCAGGCGTGTGTGAATTGTGATGGAGTGTGTTTGGGGGAAAACTAGAAGTCAGCAGATGGCAGAAGGGACTCTTCCCCCTCCCAAAAGTCTGCACCTGTTCTCTCCAACACCCCCTCTTTCTTTTACCCCGTCTTTCAGTGCCCACTCGCCACAGCTTTTGAAGTGGAACAATGGGTCCACACTGATTCAGCCTCAGGCCGGAGATCCTGATAACTCAGATAACCATGTCAGGGTTTCTCTGATTACCGTGAAGAGAACTTACTGACTAAAGGATTGTGAGGAGTAACATTTTAGGGATCTTGGATTGGGGCGTTTCAGATTTCCTGTAGGCCTCAGGAGGGAGAAAGTAAAACGAGATGCTGTGGCATTTACATAATGTCCAGTTACTGTTGTTGTAAAAGAACCCGTTAGTGGATTAGAGCTTGAATGACGAATGTGATCCTCTTACAGATGTAAAACATATCAGACAAGCAGGATTTTCTTTAATTGATGTGCATAAATGAGAAGTTCACGCAAAAATGACTGTAGTCTGGCTTTCATAACAGATTTGTGCAAACCTTTAGGGATGTTTTGTTATTATTGTTTGATAAAACGAACTGTTGTGAAATCATGGCATTAACCCATTAATATAGACCGTTTTAAGAAATGTAAACAAAAACAATGGTCCCAACAGATTTACTGTTTTACATTTTTCATTTCTATAGCTTCCGACAATCCAAAAAGAGCCATATATTGATAAAAAATGTTATGATTGAATAGCATCTTGTTACAGTTATGAAATAGCTTGATAAGCAGGAAATGTTCATGGGCCAATGACATGACCACACTGAAATGGTCTATGAATGGCAATGAATGTTTCCATTGTAGTTTTTCCAATGTATTCCTTTTTCAAATTGCCCCAAAAACATTACACGTGAGTGAGTTTTTGTGGAGTTTGATGTACTTTGTTAGTTGTATGTGTAATTGACTTGAAGGTGACCAAATTGTCATCTCCTCTGCATTTAGCAAGATTACAGAGACACTTTCTTATTCAGTGACATCATTTGGGGAAGGCATTAGTTACTCTTGTGACATTTTCTGTGACGCGGCTTATTTGAGAATGTTTCTGACTGTGGATCCTAAAGAAATTAATGATAACATTCATTCATTCTTTATTTTCTTTTCGGCTTAGTCCCTTTATTCATCGAAAGTCGCCACAGTGGAATGAACCCCTAACTTATCCCGCATATGTTTCACGCAGCGGATGCCCTTCTAGCTGCAACCCAGTACTAGGAAACACCCATACACTCTTGCATTCACACACATACACTACGGCCAATTTAGCTTATTCAATTCACCTATACTGCATGTCTTTGGACTGTGGGGGAAACCGGAGCACCCAGAGAAAACTCACACAAACACGGGGAGAACATGCAAACTCCACACAGAAATGTCTACTGACCCAGCCGGGGCTTAAACCAGTGACCTTCTATGGTCATGCTACCCACTGCGCCACAGTGAACCTATAATAAATGATACCTTCAAAATATATTATACCGATTTATATACTTCAGATTTACTTGAAGATACATCAGGTATGTCAACTTTTTTGAATAACCTGAATATCCAACACAATCTCACGGCAATTCGTAACTTTTTGATTTAGTGGCTAATTCGTACGTGTTTATACGATCTAATTCGTACAATTTAGTACGATTTGCTCATCCCCCAATGATGGTTGGGTTTAGGGGTGGGGTTGGGTGCCACGCCTCCTTTTTAAAATCCTACAATTTCATACGAATTAGCCACTAAACTGACAAAACGTAAAATACTTATGTTTTCTCGTGAGATCAGACTGGAATATCCAGACAATTAACCCAAATCTAAAAGAAAAGCAAGAATCTTTCTGAAAAGTTTATTTATTTCCTGAATCAAATAAGGGATAGTTCACCCAAAACTGAAAATTCTGTCAACATTTTTCTCAAATTTTTCTTCTGACGAAGACAAAAAAAAGGATTTTAAGAATTCTGTAAGCTGTAATCATTCACTTTTTTTCCTGCTATGGATATCAATGGTTACAAATGTCAAAAGAAACACATAAAGGTATGGAACCATATGAGAAGATATGAGAAGAAAGGAACTAGTGTATATTTTCTTGTCATGTTTTCTGTATGGACATTTGACTATTTCTAGATCTGGGGCCTGGGTCAGTAAGAAGGTTCAACCAACTCAGAGTTTAAACGAGCTCTGAGTTGACTTACCTAGAGATTAAAAACTAGAGTTTTCGGTTTCAGAACAGCTGATCTGAGTTAGGTCAATCAAGTCTGAGTAGACTCATTCACACACCGCGACTATAAAAAGGCATTATCAATGGAGTGCAGATTTTACAAGTCACCATGGCAACATCTGAAAAAAAGAGATCAGCATTTTTTCTGCAGGTGAAATAATTGCGTTTATGCAAAGTTATAGCAAATATAACTTTTTTTTTTTTTTTTTTTAAAGCAACACCACTGCATCTGCGAAACAGAGACAGTTAGCATGGAAAAACACAAAGCTACTGAAGTTAATGCGCAAGTTTACATTTAAAATATTAAAATATTTAAGTATAATAAAAAAATAAGTTCCCTCTCAGAAACAGGCTTGACTTACCCTGCTTTTTCAAGTTTGACAAACCTGCTATTTTGAAAAGGAAAACCCAGAGCCCTGGTGTTCTGGGAAAGGGGTGTTTGGTTTTTGTTTCTGTTTGCTCTGTAAAATGTGAAAAACAAATAAAAAAAAAAGAAAACTTTGAACAAAAAAAAGGTATGGAACTACCTGAGGGTAAATAAATTTTCATTTTTGGGTAAACTACCCCTTTAAAAGAAGACTTTAGGCTATATTTAAAAAAAAAAAGAAAAATAGAATGATCCTATGTGTTCCTCTGAACATTTTATAAGACGTCCATATGCACACAAAATACTCCAAAATTAGAGATCACACCAATTACACATATGGCTCCAAGATGAAAAGGAAGCTTCGAGCATCAAAACAAGGTGATTACAAGGGTGTGATTACAAGGTTGTTTATTTGCACATATCAACGTGCGCATAAAAGAAAGACTTTGTGGTGTTCACTCATATATGATTACCTAATTACCTTTACAATTTCAGAATAAATGTTGGTCTTTAATTTTTGGTATTTGATCTTAAATACACTTCAAAATTTATTTTTGTTGCTTGTTCAAAGTAGTTATTTAATATGAGCTGAATCAAAACAATTCTTGAAGTTTTTTGCACAACTTAATTGTTTTATGTTCAGTCAACTTAAATTTGAAAAAAAAAATAAAGTTAACTCAATCGATTAGTGTTGGGACAACATAAAGGATTTGAGTGGAACCCAGCATTGTTTAAAGTGTAGATTGAATAGATCCTTTTTATCAGATGTACACATGTAAAGCTCTTTCTGCCAGCTTCTGCTATTTTATTCCTTATCTGTTTCTCTTTTTTGACGGAGGGTGAAATATGCAGAATATGAGATCAAATCTGATCATGTTTTAAAATGAGGCTCAGGGTTCCTTGTTATATCTAATGAGCTCTGGTGTCATGAAAAAAAAATCTAGGACAGACACTGTATTTATATAAAAAGCTATTTTGGGGGAAATATATTTGCCCGCCCACATCACTAGGGACAACATCTCCGCTAATGAGTCAGTGTGGATCCTTATCATCCCTCTTCCTGAGCTCGGAGGGAGAAAATCTGACAGGATGTGATTGTGGAGCTTCTGAAGGCTCCATCTTCATTCAGTTCAGTAACTCGTGTGGATGGATAAAGCTCAGCACAAAAAAAAAAAAAAAAAATCAGCCTGCTCCATCAGACTCTCCAACCACTGAAAAAATACCAGCAAAGCTATGTGTCAACAAGCCCGAGCGGCCAGTTTGCTGAGAGGACAGTATCTGCTGATACAAGCAAACCTGAGTCGGACAAAGAGGGCAAAAGAAAGGCTGCAGCGGGAATTAGGTCACTGTGACAAACTATACACTTTATTAAAAGAAAAGGAGCACCCTCAAAAAATTTACTAGGCCTCGTGTCATTGAATACTTTAATAGATTTTCTCTGCAGAAAACAAATAAAGAAAGATAAAAAAAAACATGCTGGTTTCTCTTTTTCATGCAATTACAATGTAATCTATCAAGTAGGAAGCGCTTCTTATATTTGCCATAAACAAAGATGTTGGAAACTTTCTAGGACGGGTTTAGAAGACGTATGTGGTGTTTTTTTGATCATTTTTACACTCAATATTGGAAGATTAAGTCTCCATTTTTCATTTGCACAACTGAAACAACCCAGTCTTACTGCAATTTGTAATGCATGAATTCTTACGATCACATTTATTTGTTTTCACATGAACTCCTCATGTTTAGAGGTGGGCATTTATGCATTTTTTTCTATTAAAATAATATATTAATTTAATTTATTATCAGTTTCCAAATACAGTTTGCGAGCTTGCACTTTACTGTCAAACAACACACATTTTAATATTCTGTGTCCAGACTTTTAAATTACAGGTCCAATTGACAGCTTCTAAAGTCAGCTAAAGTTTTCTTCCTTATAAAAACTGTCAATGGTTCTTGTTCAGTTGCATTTCAATGCCTAGAAAATCTTCTCACTTTCCGACTTAAAAGCTCTATCAGTATTTGAATGAAATGTTTTATACTTATAAGAAACTTTAGTGTAAAGGCTATAGTGAATGATGTCTTGATTGTAAAAAAAAAACTGATTTGTGTGTACACAAGGGAAGTAAACTGATGTGCCCACTTGGGACTGCACATTCACATTAGCTCACCCAACCTGAAATATGTGCTTTTAAAACACTATTCGAGCCCATTTATTAGACCGTTCGGTTTTAACAGCTTTTCAGCATTTTCCCAATCATATGAGTTGGATTTCCATCCCTGAACCAATCTGTAAATGTTGCAAACAGGACATCCAAACAAACTTCATTAAGCCATTAACTGGCATGATACCTGCCTGCTTCACCTTTATTCTATTGACCTTATTCTTCATGTGCAAGCAGGCGAAGCCATTGAAATCGTTTTGGCCTGAGACTTCCGGTCTCATTCACTTCTATTGATTTTTTAGACATTAAAAACAGCTTGACATGCTGAAAACTGATATTTTCTTATTATATTATTCCACTTATGTATAATCATGAACACATTTCTTTGTAGAGCAAGTAGTTTGACTGTTTTCTGCCATTTATTATTCCTAGTCATTTCCCACGAATAAGAAAGTTCTAAAACAAAATCACAAAAACGAACGCACTGCCCCATCACAGGATAAAGTGTAACCCCGCCAGTCCTACACCACCCAACCTTCTCCGAGCTGGGATCGACCCGGCAACTCTCAGCACGGGAGTCGGTTGCTTTAACAGTGAGCCTAAACACCATGGCCCCTAGCATCAATCGCTAGAGCACCTTTTGAGGTCAGAGGAGTGAGGTTTACCTAAACAGCACATCACTAGCTGGCCTCTGTTACACTCACCCCCCTAAACAACACACCCATCTGGGTCATGGCACCAATGTAATCCAGCCGGTCCTACACCACCCAACCCGCTCCGAGCTGGGTTTGAATCGGCGACTCTCTGCATGGGAGTTGTTTGCTCTAACAAGGAGGCTAAAGACCATGGCCTCTAGCATCTGTCGCTAGAGAACCTTTTGAAGTCAGAGGAGTGGGGTTTACCTGCACAGCACTTCACTAGCGGACTCTACTACAAAGATCACTAGCTTATCATTAGTAAAATAAAACAAAAAATCTCAATTTGCTTAGAGTGGTGTCAGAAACACAATTTAACCAAAGTAACTGGTTTAAAAATAGGTTAAAGAGGACTTGGTTGTAAACTTAAAAAAGATCAATCAGCACAAATCTTCAGAGCTTCTCCTTTTGTGTTCCACAGAAGAAATTGAGTCTTGTGGGTTTTGGGATGAGTCAATGATGACAGAATTGAATTTCTGGATAACCTTTTCCTTCAAAGCCACAAAAAGTGCAATCGCAAGGATCTCCACCCTGAAAACACATTACGCCAGTCTTCATTACAAAGCACATTAAGCTCAGAAGAGCAGACAGGACGTAGGATAACACAACAGATCCACCCATCCTCTCGCGCAGTCAAGCGTAAAGATGAGACATCAGCGAATAAGGCCGTTTTCAGTAGTCTGCAATTCGCATGTGCCGTCTATCCCATCTCCGCCAGATTCCCCAACACCCTTTCCCATGAGCCTGCGGGGCTGTGATCTACTGGAATGCTTCCCTGGCCAATTTCATTACCACTGCGGCCAGGTCTGCAATTCCCAGAGAGGGCCAGAGCTTGGAAAGTCTGACAGGAGACTTGAACGCGGCCCAGAATGTATGCAGAGCCTATTATTATAGAGATGCTGAATCGTGAGGACGCAGATGTTATGGGAGCGACAGATTTTGGTGTGTGACTTATTTCTACAGCTGGTGCGAAGCCAAAGACCAGTTGAATGTTAATGAAGTCATGCCAAACATGGCGGAGAGTGAAAGGGAAGAGACTTGAAAGACTGTCTTTGTGAATCCACTTCTGTCCTTCCTTTATGTCACTCTCGGTGAAGATTAAACGATTAATTAAAATACATGATAGAAACACCTTTAGTTTTAGTTCTGCTTTCAATAATTGTTTCATAAATTAAATAAATAATTTCTGTGCCAGTGTAAACAATGTTCATTCATTCATTCATTTATTTTATTTTCGGCTTAGTCCCTTTATTAATCTGGGGTCGTCACAGCGGAATAAACTGCCGTAAACAATGTTCTCACAATTATTTAAATTTCTTTTTAATTTAGTGTTTAGGCAAGCACTAAATGAAATAAATTATTTTTTTAGATACTGCATTTAGCAGAAAACATGCTCATTCTGAAGACAGAAGATAAATCACTTATGTTTGCATTGTATTATTTGATCTATTCCAGTGGTCCTAAACCAGGGTCCACCTGGGGGCCTCAAGTTGACAACACTTCGATTTTAGCACATATGAGAGGGTTGGAGTACAGTAAGAAAAAATTATAGCCATATACACAACTCTTACAGGTGGACTTTTAATCGTTTAAGTGTCATTTAATGTCAAAGTTTCAGCACTGAACTCGGTTATTGCTCCACAGTCTGAAAAATAACTGAAGGAACAGGAACATACTACTGAAGACAGCAAAAAATAAATAAATAAAAACTTATGATGCATTGTTACTTTTAACCAGTCTAAATATGATCTTACCATTCTTTTGGATTAGCAAAGATACCGAACAAGCATAAATCTTTCTAGTGTGCACACATCAATCATCATAAAGCACAAGGCTGTTTCAATTGGTGTGTATGCTAATGTATGTGTGAAAAACAAATGATACTTTTTATACTTCACAAAACTACTAAAAATAATCAAGACATTTTATTTATCCCCCTTAAAAAGTTTCCTTAAAGTTCCCACTGTGTAGAAACCATTTAAAAATCGAACTTAAAAAAATGTGATTTCAAACCTGGAAATATAAATTACAAAATATATATATGGAATTACAGTTTTATTAATTCACTATTTTTTTTTTGTTAAGGTTAAAACTGTGTGTGAGTGAAAAAAGGGTAAACAATCATATCAAGTAAGTCACAAACAGTTCAAATAGTATTGTGGATAAGGGGTGGCCTTGGAATAAATAAGCTTGAAAACCATTTATCTAATCAATCATAATGCAGTCATGCCATAAACATAATAAAGAACAACTCTGTGCCTGTAAGCATCATGCATAATTAAAATCTGTTTTTTAAACGGACAGTCTATATAACAGGGATGGATGGAAAGCTTGAAAGATATAAAGCACCCAGCACTAGCAACAAAAAGACCTGCCTTTATATGTTATGAATGTAGTTTAATTTAATAAAATTATCCACCAATATTTAAGAACAGTGGATTTAAGCCAGAGAATGTGTGCATGCCTTCCAATAAACAATTTCTCGAAGCTATTGTATAAAGGCTTCAAATAAATTACATTTTACATATATGAAATCCATATTGTGCTAAATAATATTGCACAAATACATATTTGAATATAAATATTTGCCATCCTAAATCATACCTTTCTTTGCAGCATCCAACCTCAATACACACCCTCAGCTCACTCCATTCCCGCAGATGCGCGTGTTGCCGGCAGACTCCACAGTGCGGCTGTATGAAGACTCTTTACTCAAGCCAGCCAAACGCCACTGGAATGTACCAAATCCCATCAACTCAGGGGGAGGCAGCAAGTAAAATGAAACATTTACCGTTTGTATGTATAAACAAATACACGTGCTCGAAAATAAATAAATCTTCATCTGCAACTAATGAAGTATAAAATAAAACTACAATTGGAAATGAGTTTTGATATACAAAAATAGGCGATACCACTGCAGCTCTCCCCTATCGCGAATGTTTGTCTATTTGCTTCGTAAGCGTGCATGAGCTTTTAAAGGCAGCACACGCTTCCAGTGCAATGGGCGTGTGTAACAGAGCCAGCGGGAGAAAAGCAAGACAATAAGAGTTAAACAAGGGGACAGCTGGCGAATAGTCCTCTATAGTGTCTGAAATGGCACACCGCCGCTACTCAATTGTTCTTCAGCTTGGCGACATGCCCGATACTGTTTTTTAGGTATTTTGCTGAAAGAGTATTTGCCGTAACTGTCAGCGGCCTATAAAGATGTATAAATTTTGAGAGCACAAACATGGCTCGAGTTTCTCCCTAAACACAATCCTTTGTCGCCTTCGCTCCCCATTTGCCTCATGTCACTTCCACGATAAAGGCGGGCAACGGCAGATGGTCAGGCTTTCTTTCCTTGTGCCTCTTCTTGAATTTAAAGATCAGCTAATTAAACGGAGACATTTCCATGTGAAAGGAAGAGTCCGTGGAGATGTCCCTCCCGATTGCAGAAGAGCCACCTGTAAATGTAAAGCCAGCGAGACACCGCATCGATTTGGGAATTCTAGAGAAAGAAAACTAAACGAGGTTGTCAATAATGAAAAAGTCCATTTAATATGAGGGCAAAAAGTAATATTCTCCCACCCCCTGATGTTGTTACGATAGTTTGGCGGTGAGATAGAAGGGGTTTTATGGATCTATTTTCATCATTCAGGTTTATGCAACTTCTATACATCCTTGTCTATATATCCTGTTAGTCAAACCTTACAAAGCCCCCCTCCCCAAATTTATAGTAATGTGGGTGTGGAATGGGTTTGAACAAAATGTTGAGACTTGATAAATTCTAATGCAAAATTTAAAAAAGGTCCAGATTTAATACAAACTTTAATTTGACTCAAATATATAGTATTTTATTGTAACAATAAATACAGTGCCTCATTACTAAACAGCCATTTGACACTTCCCAACATCCAAAACATCCTATTATTTTAATATGAAAACAGACATAAAAAAATTCCAAGGCATTTTTTTTTTCCCTCCACAGATCCATTAGTTGCTTTCGGTCAACTGTATGCGGCGCAGATTCTCCTTCACTCGTACAAATTCTGGGACATTTTTCTCATCCTCAAGGCGCCTCTGTTCCTCCATCTCATACTGTAGAGAAATTAACAATAATAAAACTTTAATATACACCATGAATATTCTGTAACCCAAGAATTCATGTGCAAATTGTACCGTTCCCTTTACAATTAAATTGTACCACCAGACATCTGGCCAACTCTTGACCTCCATTTCATTTGAGAAACATCAAGTGGTTTGGGAATGGTCAGTACCTCCTGCATTTTCTGCTGTCTCTTGCGAAGCTCCTGTTCCAGGTCTGAAGGAGGTTGAAGGGCAAGTTCCTGCTCTCTGTGCAGATCAAGTCTCCTCTGCTGTAACACGCGCTGCAATTCTGGCTTCTCCTCCAACAACAGGCCTCTAAAAATAAAACTTCTCTTTAGCAAACCTGGTTTCATTGGAACACAGTAGTCAACATCTGAAGTATATCAAACATTTTCATGGAAGGGTTCCTAAAACTACTGAACTCCCATTCTCGTCTTAGGACATTTGATCCACTTCAAATGTAGACTACTACAGAGATGAAAGCAGGTTTGATGCAGATGATATTTGATTAAATATCAAGTCAAGTGAAGGTGTACAGCAATGTAACTAAATACTTCACAAGTGAAGATGGTTTTTCACCTCTTATGGGTGAGCAGTAGCTCCTTATGCAGACTTTGGCGACTAGGACAGTCACCAGGTGAACCATTCAGTTTCCGGAACTGAATGCACTCATCTCCACTGTCCGAGCTGTGCTGAGACACAGGTGAATGACACACATAGCTCTCTAGAAGCACAAAGATGGGAAACATTATGACTTGTGCATGTGAACTAATTTGTAATGTTTTACTTATATTAGAAGCAAGTTTACATGCATCAAATCAACTGCAATAAAGCTTATTTTAGTAAAAGAATGGATATTGTTAGTTACACATTTACAGAACACACCCTCAATTAAAAAAAAAAGTATATTATTATTATTATTATTATTATTATATATCCTGTTTTTTTTTCTAATAATGCACCAATTTGATAGCAAAAAGTTCATGATCATTCATTTTTATACCACCCCTACCCCCCTTTCCTGTCCTTTTTTAACACAGGTACACATGATTTCTTCCATGTCTGGATCTAATAATTTCACAAAAGGTTATTTGAAATTCTAAACTAGTGCATTTGACTTGCTTTTTTTTTTTGGGGGGTGAGTTTGATGTATAAATTGTCATGCATGACTGTTTGAGAAAGAACATAAAAACAAATCAAACATACCCTTCTTGTGATGTCTGAATCCAGGCCGCTAGAGAGAAAAACAAATAAGAATAAGTCAAATTTACACACAACTTTATCCGACATCCTAAAAATGGCTAATAATGCCAGCATGTCCACCTGCTGATGAAGCACAGAATGGAATCAGCTCAGTGGACTGAGATGACACATGCTCTGCCTCCTAATGTGCGCTGGCTTGATTTACTAACACAGAATAATAACAGCAAAGAGGGCCATTTATAGCTCAGCACTGAATAGGACAAAGTATGTGCTTCACCACCCAGGCTTGCTTAGCATGCGGTTTAATATAAAAATATAAAATAATAATAATAATAATAATAATAATAATAATAATAATAATAAACACTTTTTGGATCTATATCTATCTATCTATCTATAAAAAAAAAAAAAAAAAAAAAAAAAAAAAGCAAAACAGAACATTTATCCATTTAGAATATTTATATTTTGTTTGTAAATTCCATAGTTTCAGTGATGGTTTCAGCAAACAAAATTCATTTTAAAGAAATAAATAAACATAGAAACGCCATATTTATGATTAACATTGTATTGAAACATTGAACTTTATATAGATTTAAAAAAAAAAAAAAAAAAAAAAAAAAAAAAAAAAAAAAAAAAAAAAGGATTCATATACACATCTTATATGCACACTTTAGCGTTTAAACAATCTTAACAAAAATAGATAGCAAGAGGAAGAAAAACCATGCTCCTTTAAAAAAATATAAATTGGGGCATAGGATGACTTTAGCCAACTGCTTTCATTAAAACAAAAAAAAAAAAACACTGGTACTCAGGAGACACTCATTTTAGCACCTCATGCACCACACCCAGTGCGTTTAAGAACTTGTTCCGTACACTTCTGTTTTTGGACTTGAACAATTACAGGAACCTAAAAAAAGAAGTTCACCTGTGAATAAGGAGTTAAGCTTCTAGTCAGGTCCACAGCAGGGCGTTTATAACCAGGACTAGGATAAACCAGCTTACTTTGCTCCTACAGTGCCACACTAACAGGCCATTTGTGTCAGATATGCCAAACACAGCCCTGTCCCAACACACACTTCTGATAGTGTCCATGTCATTTTAATCAGTCTGACGTCAGATTCTTTGTGTAAATACTATCAACCTAAACTACCCAATAAGTAACTCCAGAATAAGAGGTTCTTTGATGGTACAGAATAAAAATAACGTGTTCCACTATAAAGCCAACTAATACTGTAAATTTAAATTTCTGCAGCATATAAAAAGATATGAAAAATAAATGAATCATTTACGGTTCAAGGAACTAGAAGAAATCTGACTATGGAATTATAACAACAACAATTCTCAACTTGTAGACTTTTTTTTTTTTCTCTTGCAAAAAAAAAAAAAAAAAAAAAAAAAAAAAAAAAAAAAAAAAAAAAAAAAAAAGACTGAATTGAGAAGGAGTCTAAACTCAGAAAATTGCAATTACAGAAAATAAAAATACAAAAGCAACGGAGATTTCTACCTTTATCTCAGAGACCAGAGTTCATGACATGCAGTAGCAAGGCATGCAGAATCAGGAGTATAACATTACAAGACGTGCTCAGGATTGCAATAAAACACCAAATCATGTGTTACTCTTGCAATTTAAGATTCTCATTTCTAAATTTCTTCCTTAAATTGTTAAAATTTGACAGGCTTCAAAAAAAAAATAATTATCCTGTGTGCAAGAAAGAGCTTCCATTTTGATTGTCCATTATAAACAGGTCAATACAAAGCGTTGTTAATATGAAAGGGATTAACTATCAAACACCAACAATCATTCACTGATGTTTTAAGTACACGTTCATTCTCTAATCATAATAACACTCACCTCAATGCACACAGATGATTGTTTCTTCGTTGTGTTCAGGTCCAGCATTGTGCGCCTGGTGTCAAGACTGTGGCCTTCGGTTAGTGTGTTGCCCTGTTTATGTTCAGTGACGCTTGATGCAGACAGTGCGTTCAAGCTCATTACGCTCTTCCAGATTAACCTGCACCTATACGAGGCACGCAGGATGCCAGATTAACTAATTACCGTAGACATCAGTGCTGATTTTAACTCTCTTCCTTCCTTTGGAAACATCAGCCCTAACTCTTGATCTAGTATTTACAGTAGCCTAGTCAACATTTGAAGTGGATCAAAAATGTTTTTCAAAAATGGTCCTAAAACAATAAAGGGTGCTGTTCAGTAGATTCAGGACGATTTTGATAAATGGTTTTGGACCACTTCAGATTCTGACTACTGTAGTTGTGTTTGTGTCTTTTTTGTGAGCTGTAAATAGAGATATGAAAGCCCGTTCCCGCCACTGAATAAAAAAAATAAATAATTGAAACAATATATATAACAATTAAGAAAAAAACTTACAAAAAAAATTTAAGTCAGAATTCTGAGTTATAAAGTCGCAATTCTGAGTTATTAAATCAGAATTCTGAGTTATAAAGTCGCAATTCTGAGTTATAAAGTCAGAATTCTGAGTTATAAAGTCAGAATTGCGCGTTTCCTGTTATGGCGATTGGCCATAAATGAAGTGTTAAAGACTCTTTCTTTTGGTTCTCTGTTTGTGATGTGGTATAGATTTGCAGCCCAGTTTACCAATAAAGGCCAGGAATACGCAGTATTTTGTTGACACTTTTACTGAACTGAAATATAAACTAATACAACCCTCTTAAAAAAAAAAAAAAAACTCTTAGTTTTAGCCCTTTATAATGTCTTTGTACGATATGTCCTGCAGCTGCCAAGTACACCACACGAGGGCACTCTTGCAATATGAAACAAATAACAGCTGCGACAAAATGTAAATCATATAATTGTTACACATTTAATAGATAAATAATATAGAAATCCTAATTTTAGACTTTTGGAGGAATCACAACCTATAGCTAGTTTCAGGCGCTCTGTTTTATTGCTTTAAAATTGCTATTTAGACCAAATGGTAATAATTAAAAAAAGAACAAATCCATATGAATAAATAGACAGCCTAGTTCAACTATACATTTCCTTTTTGAAAGCGTGATAAACCATAAACAGTCAGATATAGGCTTTATGTTGTGATTATGAGCTAATGTTCATGCGTCTTTAAAACTCCATTTATGGCCAGTCGTCATAACAGGAAACTCATTTGTAACTCGGAATTCTGACTTATTTTTTTTTTATTCAGTGGCGGGAAATGGCTTCCATAGTAAGACGATCATTTTTGCTAGTGAAGTAAAGCTTAATAAGTTGTTTTATTACAAGCTAACATCTAAATTAAGACATTTCAGTCTGGGTTTATTTCCTGTACATTTAACTTAAAGAAATACGATTATTGGTGTATTATAAATGTATATAAATATATATAAAAACGATAAAATGACAAGTTATTCGACATGCACTTCAAGTTTATTAGCAAAATGTTCGTTTCTGACCACAAGAGGGCACTGTGACTTTTGGAGTTGTTAAAAAACGCTCCCATGATTCCCTCGCGCTATTTATTGACACCAAGCAGGATGTGAAGTCATTGAGTGAGTGTGTTCCTGCTTGTGTGGTGTGAATGTGATCGAGTGCTTGTTTGTGTGTGTGAGCGCATGAATGTTTGTGTTTTATGAATGTGTGTGTGAGAATGAGATGACTCTTAAAAAAACCTACACCGTGATCTTATTTGATCTCATCCGAGTTGTTGCCCTACTCTGATGCAGAGATGATAATAACTGACCCGGGAGCTTCTGTAGCGATGACCGCGAGGCTTTTTTTACTCGGGGCATCCACAGTGCAAACTGTGGTAAGAAATGATGAATCGATCAGATATACAAGAAAGACAGAGAGCTGGATCTCGGTCTGGTATTTCCTGTATCTTTCACTGAGTATAACGGCGATTCTGATCTCACCAAATCAAGAGAAGTGAGTCCCTGAGGCCGGTCAGAATCACGGGGCGGATGTGTTTATTTTAAAGAGGAAACAGACCACACTGGCATTTTCTCGTTTATTTTATTTAGACAGACCTCGTACATGACAAAGCGAGTAACAATGGGGTCCTTATAACTTGAATGTGTTAATTTGTACTGTTATGTAGAATAAAAGCCGCCATCGTGCTTGCGTGAGTAACCTCTGTTTGTAGATGCGGTGTGGTGAGACTCTAACAATGAATAAAAAAATGATTAAATCATTGAATGGAAGTCTTTATTTATAATTAAAGTTAAGATCTTACCTATGGACCCCTTAATACTGTATAGAGATGCTTTCTGGGCGTCAACCCACACTTTAATTCCTTTGTTTTCTGCGTCGCAAACTGAATCTTCTAGTTCTTTGTTTTTCTTTGTGCTGTGTGAGGAGAAAAGCAACACAATAGCTGTAAGATTCATACCTAATGGCCCTGTACACCATGGAAATTACACCTTGTTCAGGTGGTTTAATATTATTATTTTAAAGTATCAATAAGAAGCTTATCTTTAGGAAAACATGATAGTGTGGCAAAGAAAAAAGTAATTGTGACTTTCTCACAACTGCAGAATTTCTAGTAACTGGGATCATTTTATATTACAGTTTTCATTTTAGAGTTTATACTGTTCAATTTTGAGTTAAAGATTTAAATAGCTGTTAATGTACTTGACTATTATGAAAGATGTTTTTTCTTAAGATAACAAAAATTAAGATTTTAAGCTGAAACCGTGGTACTTGGTGATTCATAGTATGCAAATCAACAGCTTCTCGTGATTTATGTGACGGTCAAAAAACAAAATCTAAACTAAATTTATACCTGTATCTCTTGATGGTACACATAAGTACCTTATACTGTATGTACCTTATACTGTGAAGCAAAATGGTTGGCATGTGCTAGGAACCAAACATTATGTGCAGTATTACTACTGTTAATCCACTATACCTATAGATTCCTGATAACAGTCCTATTCACTTCACATCTGAACCATGAGCTGCTGTTTTTTTTTTTTTTTTTAAGGCTGCAGCATCCAGAATAAGGGCAGTATCATGTTGATGAACAAAACATGCCACAATCAATCTTTGTTGAAAATAAACAGCATCATCCCAAATGTGAGGTTACTCCAGTGCATATATCATTACACAAATGCACACTTACGCTCAGGACTTTACAGAGGCTGTTTACAGAGGAGTGGATTAAAAGTAACGATGTAAATAATGTTAGTTATGTATGCACAGGTGAAAATGTTTCACTTCAAGACTTCATTGAATTGCTAAAAGCCACAGGTATGTGTGTTGAGTCACACTTCTGGTATGTGTTGATTTGGGTTTTATGAATAATGAAGGACCATGGATTTAGATTTAAAAAATCTTTATTATTATGTTTAAGAAAAGAATTAATTCATCTGCATCCTGAATGGCCTGAGGATCATGAGCAAATATTAATTATTTTGTTTTGTTATTATTTATTTAAATAATTTTGTTAATTATTATTTTGAAATAAATTGAGAATAGTGAAATTTTTCTTTCTGAATTGTAAGGTAAAATTGTAATTTAACAATTTAAAAAAGCTTTTTATTACAAAGAGAGGATATAAATAGGAATTACCCATTTTCCGCTCCAACAGTTTCCATCTGCATCACGGTCTGACTTTTGTTTTGAAATAATCCAAGGTGATGATCGTAGGCCGATTTCAGGTGAATGTCCAGACTGTCCTTCGGTGTCTTAAAACAAAAGTTCAGCAGTAAATTCAAACACACAATCAGCCGAATCAGTGATTTCTTTCGGTAAGTTCATATAAAAGTAATAACTAGTTCAAGTCGTCCTTTTATATTAAATCAACTCACTGTAGTATTATAATGAAAAATAGTTCTACGGGAACTGGCCTCTGTTGTCGTGTTATGGAGTCTTCTCCACGGTTCATCATTTTGTGCGAGATGGGTTGGCTTGTCATATGACAGTTTCTGAGCAAGTAAGGTGAGAATAAAAAGTTAGAAATACGTTAATACAAATAAAAAACAAGCTCTCAAAAGCTGGCATATGTAAATCGAAACTGGGCAACTCTTAAAAAAAAAACATATTTACCTGAATTTCCTTTCTCCCTGTTAATGTAAAGTCGTTCTCATATCGCGGGAATGGGAAAGGATCTCGTTCCTGTGGCATATTCCCGCAGTTTCTCCAGATGATGAGTCTAAAGGAATGTAATAGACCGATGTTTGGTATCTTTTTGCTGCCAACTTTGTTGTCCCTCCCTCCGTTGCCTAGAGACCGAGTGTGAGCGTCAGTTTTACCACACAGCGCGACAGACCATATTACACACCATAAAACTCTCCTTATTATTAGAAGGTATTAGTATATATGATAAGAAATGCAACAAACAAACTTATTCTTCGAATTCTCCAACAAAAAATCAAATCGCTCCAAGAGGGAAATCATATTGGTCAGCGTAATGCAAGATATTGATTGGAAAAGAACATGACTTCTCCCATATAAATATAATCCCAAACAAAGCAAAGGAAACTCAAAATTTACAGCAGATTCTTGTTATTTCTGTCAGGAAAGTGAGGAAACTTTGTCTCGCTTGTTTTTTTTACATGTAAAATCTCTCAAAAGTTTTGGTCAGATTTACATTTGAATAAATCACAATCAACAAAACATCTTTAAATTGAAAGATATTATTTGTTATTATTCCCCTAAATAAAAATAAAGAATATATGTGTAACATTTTTATATTAAATGCAAAATTCTTTATTCGCAAACAAAAAATTTTTAAATCCTCTCCCTCATTTGCACATTTTTTTAATTAAATTGATTCCTTGCTTAAAGGTATACATTTATCTAACAACAAAAAATTCTGCAAGTTAATAGAAACTTATAAAAATATCATGCTTCCAGCAAGTTAGTCTTTAGAGCTTTCTGTCTTTTATTTCATTGTACTTCCACTTTCTTTATTTTGTTCTCTTTTTCCTTTCTATTTCTTATTTGTATTTATTTCTATTTATTTGTAACTGTATGTACTTGTATTCCAGTTGAAGTCAGAATTATTAGCCCCCCTGAATTATTCCCCCAATTTCTGTTTAATGGGGAGACTTTTTCAACACATTTCTAAACATAAGAGTTTTAATAACTCATCTCTAATAACTGATTTATTTTATCTTTGCCATGATGACAGTACATAATATTTCACTCGATATTTTTCAAGACACTTCTATACAGCTTAAAGTGACATTTAAAGGCTTAATTAGGTTAACTAGGCAGGTTAGAGTAATTAGGCAAGTTATTGTATAATGATGGTTTGTTCAGTAGACTATTGAAAAAAAATTTGCTTAAAGGGGCTAATAAAATTGACAGAATATTATTACAGCCAGAGCAATTGGGTGTAAAGTTTTATATTAACTGGCAATAATTGCTTTATTTATATTACTACAGCATAATTAAATCCAAGCAGTTTCCTTTAGGATTTCCCATGAAATTGTGGGTACGTAATTAAACAGAAACTTTGTTTAGCTTTACAGTATCTTGTACTAATAAATATAATTTTACTATCAGCAAATTATGGATATTAATAAATTACAAACATATACTAACATCAATGTGATTGTTATTCTCACATATAATTCATATAACTAATATTACTATCATGTTCTTTTTGTCATCGAGGACAAACCTTAGATTTTTGGGAATATTTATAATCTTTACAAAGTGGCAATACAAGACAGACACGTTTGCAATTGTAACTCCATCCCAAAGCGACTGACCAATAGGAGAGCTAAGTGCCTGTGCCAGTGCAAACAGAGTGAATAAAGCTCAGCAATATTTAAACACAACGTCTGTTCGTCACACGCTCTGCCTGAAGGAAAAGATCATTTAGCAACAACAATGATTGTAAAGCATGTGCTTTTCTCTGCTGGAGCTCAAGGTGTTTCTGTCATTTTTTTGCTCCACTTACTTTTAACTGAGGCTACGGAGTTACCCAGCTGTAAAGAGGTAAGATGCTTTTATTGTAGCCCTATGTTATAAAGGTTTTCTAAGTCTGCAGCATTAGGCACTACAATAGTCTGTATGTTACTGTGATTTGTGCATGGTCTGTCCTGTGGATTATTATTTTTATTATTATTAATGCATTATGGTCGAGATCTCACGTTACACAGAGAATGTTGTGTCTCACATGATGACACTGCGAATAAGAAACCGAACAAAATATGAAACCATTCAGGAACAAATGAAAAAAAAAAGATCAAATAAGGGACTTTGCCAGAACTGCTTTTTTTAATTTAAAAGCTTAAAGAATTCATCAGGAAATACAGACCTTTAAATAAAACTGTTTTCAGATGTTTTTACATTCTCTGTTTCCTCGAGACAAAAATCATGTTTGAATAGGAGTGTTCATGGAAATGTGTCATACACTTTTCTTATCATGTCCAGAGATAAGCGTGTCCGTTGTCGTTGGAGAGCTGTGTGAAAAAGACATCTGCTATATCGAGCACAGTGTCACATTTTACACGTGGACAGTATTGCTGTTGTTATAGATATATAGATAGTGATATACTTGTCTTAAAATCTTCACTTTTTTTTGGCAGTGACATAAAAGCACACTAAAAAAAAAAACGTTCAAGCAGTACTTCATTCAATTAAAAAAGTATCTTTAATTTCAGTTTAATATTATATATATTTTATTTATGTTAAGTTCAACACATAATTAAATACAATTGTTTTTGATTAAGAGCTCAACTAAGAAATATGTGTTTTGACCAATGTAAAGTTTTAAGGGTATTCACACCGGACAGTGCATGCGTATTAAACAGAAGCTCAATATGCTTTGTGTGTTTCCGATGCTTAAAACATATGCTGGATAAGTTAGCGGTTCGTTCCGCTGTGGTGACCCCTGAGTAAGAAAATGAATGAATGAATGAATGAATGAATATGCTTTGTAGTTTCATGGACTTAAATAAAATATTGCTTGAGGCAGATGACTTATTTTTCATTGGCTCAAGTGTTCAAATTTAGATGTGAACAATTACCCTATTTTTTATGGGACGAATGAAAGTTTTTTTTGTGCATGTGCTTTGTTACTTGTTATAAATGGGTGAAGTATTGTGTTATAATAGTTTTTTACTCTTCTTTTTATATGATTTTGTGCACAAATGATACACCCCTAAATAGTGGCTTTGTAAAATATGGACAAATCCTGTTCATATTAATATTATCACAGTGCAGCCCCAACGTTTTTATTCTTTGCCACTTTCCTAGGAACTCTCACATGTACATATTTTTACATAATTACATACAAAGTTTTTGAGAATAGTTGTTAATTATTTAAAACATTATATACTATTTGTTATTATTATGGCCAGTCATTTCTGTTGCATATTTTAATAAGCACAGGTGATAATAAGCACATTGTTGTTTACATTTTTAGACAATCTGTTACAGTGAACGACATATTTAACCCAAATATTTTACAGTATATAAGACATTTAAAGAAGGCATCGACTAAAGCAGAGGTGTTTCTTTTACTTGCATATTCTACAGTTTATAGATTGTTTTAAACATTAATGGGGGGGGGGGGGGGGGGGGTATGAAAAGATTGTTTATTTATTCTCTATTTATTTATTATTTTTGGAAGAGAGTGTTTTCTTTAGTTATGTTTTATGTCTTTATGTCCAATTGTTGTTGTCATTATGTGAGTTTTTTGTGTGGCACTGTTATGAAATGACAGTGACCGCAAACCAAATCTACATTCAAGTATAAATAAAGTAACCTAACCTAACCTTTTTCATTTATTTTCACAAAAATTAATTAAAACATTAACTTTATTCACATTTATTAAGCTTTATTCACATTTATAAACATTTATTACTTTGTTCACATTTATTAAAAATAACACTTTATTCACATTTATAAAGCTTTCTCTGCATTATAATATCACATTTAAAAATGGCATTTAATATGGACATCACAATGTGTGTTTAAATCCATTTTTTTAATTGAAACAGCACTGAAAATAGACCTTACCACTGACCTTGTGGAAAAAAACTGTCCAGGTTTTCTGTAGGAGTGAGAGATTCATCAGTTAATCTGACCCCTAAGAGACACCATAGAAACAAATGTCACCCAATTCTGTTGCCTTGGTTTTTAGGTTTCATCATTTATATGCATGTGGGGATAATAACGAGGACAGCTTGTTCTTTCTTTCTTTCTTTCTTTCTTTCTTTCTTTCTTTCTTTCTTTCTTTCTTTCTTTCTTTCTTTCTTTCTTTCTTTCTTTCTTTCTTTCTTTCTTTCTTTCTTTCTTTCTTTCTTTCTTTCTTTCTTTCTTTCTTTCTTTCTTTCTTTCTCACCAAACACAGCTAATGTAGCAGCACTAACACAAAAACACATAGGAAGCGCTGCCATGTCATGTTGTGGTTTTGTTAACTATTAATCTTGTTTTATTCCACATGGGTCATTCTGATTTGCCCTGTGAGGTGCACCTCTGTTGTTACCTCAGGTGCCTTTCGGTCAGCTTTATTTAGATTCATGTTTCTTTCCAGTCGCCTGTTCTTTTTGGGAGTGAGCTGACATATACAAACAATTCTGAGACAAATTTTTGATTGAACTAGCCACACCTTTTAAGCATCTTATCAAAGATTGTCCTACTAGTAAACAGGATGTTTGGAAGTTTAATTTACTCAAGATTTAAGTTCATCAGGCTCTCCCTATTTGCACAGTGATGAGGACAATAATAAATGCTAAAGACTGCTTGTTTAGACAAGGATACGAAGACATCCTTGAAGTTGGGCGGGTTCACCTATTGTGCAAATATTGATCTGACACAGTATTTTAAAAGGAAATGTAATCCTGAGGCATATTAAACACAAAACAATGGTGACCACAAGCATGTGTATGGTGTGAAGCACAAAGTGATGCATTAAGTGAAAATGATTTAAAGCAATGGTCTCAAACTCAATTCCTGAAGGGCCACAGCTCTATAGTATAGCTCCATCCACCTTCAACTCACACCTGCCTAATTGTCTCTAGTAGTCTTGAAACCCTTGATTAGTTGGATCAGCTGTGTTTGATTAGGGTTAGAACAAAACTGTGTAGAGCTGTGGCCCTCCAGGAATCCAGTTTGAAAATGATGTGTAATCATCCTCCGCTTGCTACAAACTATTTTGAGTTTTCTTGACCACGATGAAAGATATTCTGAGAGTAAGTAGTAAAAAAAAAAACGTCCATAGTTTTTTTGTTCCTACTATATATGGCTGCTTTTTCCCAACATTTCAGAATATACTGTTTTGTGTTCAACAGAAGAAAGAATTTCATAAGTTTAAAACCACTTGTATGTATGTAAATGGTGAGGAAATTGTAATTTTTGGGTGATCAATCCCTTTATAAGAACTCAGAAACCAACCGTTTGGATTTTTGGAGTATTAATCAGCTTGTTAAGTGTGACGTCACAAGAAGCAGCTTCCGGGTCCAATCGCTCTATCTATCAAACTGTATGGGGAGACTCATCAAATGGTAATAATAAACGTTAACAAAGCGATGGAACACTTTCGAAAATCACGATCACAATATATATATATATATATATATATATATATATATATATATATATCCATGCCTAATATCTGATGGCCAAAAAGCGATACATTTTTTATAAATTGTTCAAATATTGGTATTTGTGATGCAGCAAGTCCAGAGACCGATGTGTACACTGATTTTATTTAAAATTCACGTTAATGTGTGATATGACTAAAAAGTGTCCATAAACGAATATTTTCTCACTTCAAATGAGTAGCGGCTTGGACCCCGAAAAAGAATTCCATACGTCACGACTTAACAAGCAGATTGTAATTGACTGTTTTTTCTCTATAAAACTATTCAGCGTAAATCAGCGTAAACTAGCTCTGTTTTCAGTGTAAATCAGCATTTCACACTCATGTATTTGCTTATTTTCTGAGTAACGCTTTTTTGCCACATTATTATAGCTTCACAGTATAATTTGCTTACATTAACATTTCCTTCCAGAAGTCATCACTTGCAAAGTTTGATGTGGTTGACCTCTGAAATTGTATGTTAACAAATACTGTATATTAATCTAGAAATGAACTGTCAATAACCATTCACATTGAAAACAGTGGAAAAAGATTTCAGTGCATTTGTTGCATGTTTCTTTATTTTGCAGTCTGACTACCATTTTGAGTACACAGACTGTGACGTTTTGGGCTCTCGATGGAGGGTGGCAATTCCCAACAAACCAGAGACCTGCACCGGCCTGCCTGACCCAGTCAAAGGCACACAATGCAGTAAGTAATTACAATAGACACAAACCCTACTTGATACAAACATGCATATATAGAACATTATATGGTTTCTGTGATGTGGAAAATGATGGAAACTAGCCACAGGACTAGAATTTTTAAAAAGTAAGTCTACACCTAATCAAACTGCAGTGTGGACTAGTGTCAGTGAACATTTACTGCAAAAAGATTCTATTTGAAATCTACATTTTCTGCTTGTCTGTGTTTATTCTTTAAACATAGAGCATGTATTACTCTTGTGGTGTTTTCTGCATCTGCCATCTCATTATATAAGCAGGCTGCAGACTAAACTATCTATTGAAACTTTGCATTATAAAACACATTTTTACTTTGTGTGTGTGTGTGCACATGACAACAATCCATTAAAATAAAACTTCTGTATAAAATGTGACAGAAATATCTGAAATTAATTATATAATGGAATGTTTTCATCTTAACAGGTACAATTGACTAAAATATTGAGTTATTAAAATGCAACTTTAAATTGTATAGGTCAGTGTTTCTCAACCACGTTTCTGGAGGACTACCAACTCTGCATGTTTTGGATGTCTCCTTTGTCTGTCACACCCATTACAGACCTTTCAGTCTCTGCTAATGAGCTGATGATCTGAATCAGGAGTGTTCAGTTAACATGGTAAATGTGCAGTGCTTGTGGTCCTCTAGGAACGTGGTTGAGAAACACTGGTGCAGTTGTTATTGTTAAATGTTAAGTTGTATGTTAAAAGTCAAAAAAGTAATTCTGCATGTTAGCATTTTTCTTTGCTAAAACTTAACTTTTAACTGTTTTAGCTTAAATTTAACTATTAAGGTGGAATTAGTCCAGAAAATGGAAAAACATGGAATTTGGGTTTTAAGAAAATTCATAGGACCCTAAATATATCACCAGTTGAAGGGTTTTCATTGTTAAAAGGCTGTACATGATTTTATCTTTAATCATTTTCTTTGTTTTTTCCCGTTGTCAGCGTTCACCTGTAATGAAGGTGAATTTCTGGACATGAGGACTCAAGAATGTCAGAAATGTGCTGCAGGAACCTATTCTCTCGGGACGGGTGTTGCTTTTGACGAGTGGGACAGTTTGCCCACCGGCTTCGTCACCCATGGCATCAACATGAACTTTGGAGACACATACACCAATTGCTCAAAGTGAGTAACTTCTGTTTGTCAAAAGACGACCCTTCTCAATGCAATAAAAAGTGTAACAACAGTCCACATACCCAAAAAAATCATGTCAGTCATATTTAGAACATGAATAATTTGATAAGATATTAAAAGACTCACATTGCAGCCCCGAAATATTAATTAATTATCATCTTCAATCTTCAAACTTTGCTACTGTCCTTTAAATGACCAGTTTTAATGCATTTGTCAATGAGATGATTTAATTAATTATAAAATAATACAATTTAGTATGGGTTCTTATTCATTTATATATATGTAAATCACAGAATTATTAAGTCGTTTCAATTTTATATAATATATCTGTGACACTGAATGACAACACTACAGTATTTCACCCATATTTTGGCATTTTATTTAGACAGACATTATTTGAAAAATGTAACAAGACCATTTTAATTAACCATTTAAAATGTTTTTAATGTATACATTTATTTTTTATACTTTTAACTTGATGCTCTCTTCTCGACTTTAACCCATGTGTGTAAAATGAGAACTACAACATTCAGGAGTCAGGACATGCAAAATGATGCTCTAGCGCTCAAAAATTCAAGAACAAGTGGATTGTTGAACCATTCAACATTCACTTACCTGTAATTGCATGCACAGAATGTTTAATGTGCTTAAAAGTGCTCGGCAAGTGAGGACCTTGAATTATTTGTAATTGAAAAAAGCTGAAGGGCAGGCATTTGCTTAATTGCGTGTGTGTTTTGCATGTGTGCAGCTCAACGTGGATCCCGAAAGGTGACTATATTGCCTCAAACACAGATGAGTGCACTTCAACTCTTTCATACGCCGTGAGTCTGAAGAAGCCCGGCTCTGTGTCCTTCCAGTACATCTATCCAGACAACCACATGTTTTTTGAGTTTTATGTAAGTACTGCATTGTAGCGTCAAACGAATTATGGTTATTTCACTTTCATACAATGCATATTTATATAGGACACATAACAGACAATATAAAATAGTGGGCAAAAGAGAACATTGTTTGCTTTTAATGACCATACTTACAAACCAAATGCGTTATATATGGAAGATATATTGGGCTTTTGTATAATTACTTACTGTTATTACATTGTTTCTATTGGACTTGATTAGCCACTATTGATCTGCAAACCACATAAAATTAAACCACTTATTTTATTATGAATATGTTAGTCTTAAAGGGGCCTAAATAAAGCTTATGTGCAGAAATCACTTTTATAAGGTGTATCTATACACAGTTGTGTGGGAATAATGTGTAAATATAGCCAGCCTCTAATGATAAAAATGACTAAATTCTATTTTTTATAAACACACTTCATAAAAACAATCTGCAGAAACAATTTGATTGACATTTACCTTTTGTACATGTCATCAGAGAGGAAAGTCCTGGCCATTAGTGACAATCTCTCCCTCATTAGCATGTACAGCCCTGCGTGAGAAGCAGCCATCCGCTATTAGAGTTTTAGTGCCATACATGCTGAAGTTAGGTAAACATTATAAATTATGAGTTTTAGAATTCACAAATGAACACTGTAATCTCAGTGTAGACTACCATCTTCTAAGCCAGTGTTTCTCAACCACGTTCCTGGAGGAACACCAACACTGCATGTTTTAGAAGTCTCCTTTGTCTGTTACATCCATTACAGGTCTTTCAGTCTCTGCTAATTAGCTGATGATCTGAATCAGGTGTGTTTGGTTAAGGAGACATGGCAAATGTGCAGAGCTGGTGGTCCTCCAGGAATGTGGTTGAGAAACACTGTTCTAAGCCACATCTTTTGAGATTTTCAGTTTTTGACATTCCCAACATTAGTCCTGTTTTTGAATCTACCACTAAGTTGACACATATAAGTGTTTGTAGCTCCACCTCCTTTTAAAAAGAGGGTGTGGAGCACAATCTCATTTGAATTTAAAGCAACAGTCACCAAAACAGCATAATTTTGATCAAAACCTAAACGGGGCAGTTTCAAAGAGTTATAAAATATTATTTGTGAGGTATTTTAAGCTGAAACTTCACATACACACTCTAGGGACATCAGAGACTTATTTTGCATCTTGTAAAAAGAGGAATAATATGTCCCCTTTAAGGTTAAAAATATGAGGTAGCATGATCAAAACAATACCCAAAATTAGCATTAGGTGATAAATGCATTCAAAATTTACTGTGATATTTATTTATTTATCTATTTATTCACTTTGCACTCTGTCCAATAAAATGTCCTCATGAATATGAAGTTTCCCACCCACTATATATCCCCTTGTTCACACACTGTAAAACCTAAAAACTTAAAGTAACTCAAACCATTTGAGGAAACCGATTGCAACAAAGTTCAAAAACTAATCCTAATGAGTACTGTGAACTTAATCTATTTGAGTAAACGAAGCAATTTTAGCCCAGTAAAACCCAATAAATGAAAAGAACTCAAACCAGTTGAGTACTGTAAAACCCAATAAGTTAAGGCAACTCAAACCGTTTGAGGAAACAGTGTGCAACAAACAATTTGAGCTAAAAAAACTAATCTATATGAGTACTGTGAACTTAATCCATTTAAGTTGAAGCAATGAGGTATTTACTTAACTCCATTACCTTCAATACTGAGTTCAAAACTCTTTTCAAATGAGTAGAATTAACTTTCAGTCAATTTTAAGTTAACTACACTCATTTCATTTGATAAAGTTGACTGTTGGGTTTTACAGTGCAAAGTTAATATTTTCAGTGTAGTAAAAAGACACATAATGTAGCTTATTGGGGATTCAGACAGTATAAATATGGTTCATATTAAACAATAGTGTCCTGAAAACTAGTACAAAGGTCAAACTATTAACTAAATGCTTAGTTCACTGTAAAAAAATGCTTTGTTCCACACAATCAATTTGTTTTGGGACAACATGAAGGAATTAAGTTAACTTATTACAAATTTAAGTAGATTAAACATAAGACAATTTTAAATGTTTAAAATAAAACATGGGGTTTAGTTGTCCCAAAAAAAAACTCGAGTTGTGTTGTCTCAGCTTGTTTTAAATAAGTAGTTTGAAACAAGCTGAGTACTTGGAGAGAAAAATCAATGTATAACATCAATATGTTTGAACAAAGGGCAAAGGAAATCAATTTTCTTAGCCTGGACATGACTTTTGGCCACAGCGGTTCCTTTAAAATGGATTATTTACCACTGTAAATGTGTTTCTTCTCTACTTCTCTACTACAATGTTTTTATTTTATTTTTAGTTTTTATAGACTGAAATAAAGCCTTTTATATTCATACACTTCTCCAAAATTCTATGTAACCATAAGATTAAAATGACACAAATTAAGAGGATATATAATAACAGAGGGAGAACAAACAAAAAAAAAAGCTAGGAATCCTCTTTTTTCAGCAAATGGTAATGTTGGAACTGGATTGTGCACAAAAAATGATCATCCACTTCATCCTTAAATTAACATATTTAATTTAATTAAAGGACTGCCATTACATTATGTTTAGCCATTAATAATCTGTTGAATAGTATTTGGTCTTTGTTTCTTTTCTAATATTCTTGGATGCTGTGTGATAAGGGAGAGCATATGCTTGTGTTTGCAGGTTCAGAATGACCAGTGTCAGTCCACAGACTCTCAGAACCGCTGGATGAGGATTTCAGAGAGCGACTGGGATTATCATTATGTACGTCTTTATGTATGTTTTTCTATTTTGAGAGCACAAATAGAAACTCCAGGCCTCAAATCCTCTTCTCTGTCTGCTGTAGGTACCATTGAGCACTGGTAACAATGTCTTGTACTGGAGAACAACAGGTTTCTCTTTGGCTGCCAACACTGCCAAACCGGTTCTGCTCAAGAATATTGCCATCTCAGGTATTTTGGAAACAGCATAAATGCTACAATTTTAATTTAATTTAATTTAATTTAATTTAATTTAATTTAATTTAATTTAATTTAATTTAATTTAATTTAATTTAATTTAATTTAATTTAATTTAATTTAATTTTTAATTTAATTTAATTTAATTTAATTTAATTTAATTTAATTTAATTTAATTTAATTTAATTTAATTTTTAATTTAATTTAATTTTATTTTATTTTATTTTATTTTATTTTATTTTATTTTATTTTATTTTATTTTATTTTATTTTATTTTATTTTATTTTATTTTATTTTATTTTATATAAAAGGGTGGCAGGTTGGAAATTAATTTAATAATTGATGACTGACCTCTCTTCCTCAGGGGTCTCGTATACATCAGAGTGTTTTCACTGTAAGCCTGGTACTTACAGTGATAAACCAGGAGCTGCCCGCTGTATCCCGTGTGCTGCTAATTCATACTCTAATAAAGGAGCCACTGCGTGTCAACCGTGTGATGCGGACAAATATTCAGGTGTGTGTCTTTGCATTTTAAAAGCCGAATGAGCATGAATGTTAACAGGGTCAGCAGCTGCTATTGTTGTACTCTGTGTTATTTCACATGCAGGACAACAGTTTTTTTCCATTTGTGCTTATGGATACAAGATGCTTTGTGTTAGTGGAGTATTTAAAGCATATTTGCATTTGTTGTTTTGGTGCTTGTATTTTTAATTTAATTTAATTTAATTTAATTTAATTTAATTTAATTTAATTTAATTTAATTTAATTTAATTTAATTTAATTTAATTTAATTTAATTTAATTTAATTTAATTTAATTTAATTTAATTTAATTTTAAAAAATTAAGCTGTGGCAACCCCAGATTAATAAAGGGACTAAAACTGTAAAGAAAATGAATGAATGAAATTTAATTTAATTTAATTTTTAAAAACTAATACAAATTTATAATTAAATATTTACAGACATAAATATGTCTTGATTATTTTAATTTTATTGTTATCTTTTTTTACTTAATATAATTAATAAAATTAAAGATATACAGCTGACATCTGACTGTTTTTTATTTTAAATTTAGCAGTTCAATTTAATTTAATTTCAATTCATTAATTAAATCAATTAAATAAAAACATTAAAAAGGTTTGGTTGTCAAATTGTTGAGGTTAAACTAACACAAATATCAATCATAAACTAGAAACTGTATTTCTCAAAGCATTTAGGCATGTAATGACTGGTTGTCATTCAGCAAATGCTGCGTGAAGGCTTTTGAACGTTACTGATCTGCATAGATGTGATCAAGCATTTAAATTTAACCACACAGAAGTAAAAAGTTGATGTAAATGACCTGCCTGTGGGATTTGCCTGCTGTGTCTTATCACTTCATCTAAATGAGTGTGTGTGTGTTTTTCCTAATGCTGCGGGCGTTTTCCTCTTTATGTTGTGTGTGTGTGTGTGTGTGTGTGTGTGTGTGTGTGTGTGCTACAGGTGTTGGATCTGGAGCTTGTACACAGCGACCAGCCTGCAAAACCTCTGATTACTTCTACACCCACACACCCTGTGATTCCAGCGCTCAGGTAACATGTAAAAATAAACACTGATAGTCTTTATGTCAGAAAGCACTTATTCCAGCATTCCTTGTTGTTTTGTTTAATTAGATTTTATTTCTTGATTTGATGATCCTTTCCACCTGATCACTGATACTAATACAAAATTTATTACATAATTCATGCATTTAATTATTTCCAATGGTGATCTTTGATGTTTGTACAGTATTTAGACACAATTAATGTTACTGCCATGATTATATTACTTATTTATTCTGTGTTCAAATGTGTATTATTTAATTTAGTTTGTGTTTTAGCTTTTAAATGGATTATTCATATTTTAATTAAATTGAATTGATACATTAAATGATTATAAAGGATGCAAATATATTTTAATTTAATATTTAATTCATTACATTTCATTCAATTTATTTTAATTTAATTTAATTGCATTTTAATTTCTTTTAATTTAATTTATAGTTTATTTTTAGACTGTATAGTGTATTTTAAACTAGTGTATAAGTGGCTTGATTTTTAATTTGCATTTTTAATGTATTTTAATTACCAACTGTGCCAACGTGAATTTCTTTATTTATTTTAGGTTTTCATTAGAGTTTAGTTTAATTGATACATTAAGTCTGACAGCAGATAGTTTTTTGGTTTGTTTAATATTTAGACTCAACTGATGTATAAGTGGACTGAGCCCAAGATCTGCAGTGAGAGTTTGGAGGGTGCAGTGAAGCTCCCGGCGTCAGGAGAGATGATGTCCTGTCCTCCATGCAATCCCGGCTTCTTCTCCACCAACAGCTCCACCTGTGAAGCCTGTCCACATGGCTTCTACTCTAATGGCACTGGTACAGACAGCTTACACACCTATTTTACATCGCTACATAACAACACTACGAGTAAATATAACAATAAAAAAGCATATGTATTTAGAATATGTTTGTTAATTTTGATAACATATGTCTCAGTTTCTGTATCCTAATGTTTTATCAGATGCCAAACTGAAAACACATGGCACAAATGTACACTCAGAGTGTGCTGGAATAATATTGAAGAGTCTGATCATAATGTTTATACTTGTGATAGTTATTCATTTGGTCAGACAGTAATTCCATTTTATAGTTTAAATGCATATAGATTAATATTTATAGTACAAAGGGATAGTTCACCCAAAATGAAAATTCTTAAATCATTTACTCTTTCTCCCTTTTTCACAAAATGTTTTACAAAATTTATACAAAATTAGTTAGTTTTTATTAAATGTTGGAAACCTGTAACCATTGACTTCCATAGGATCTATTTTGCTATTATAGAAGTCAGTGGTTGTGCTGCAAAAAATGCTTTTCTTTCAAAGAGTTTTTGTCTTGTTTCTAGTCCAAATATCTAAAAATTCTTAAATCAAGAAGCCTTTTCTAGAAGTAAAACATATTGTCTTGTTTTCAGAAATAATTAGTAATATTAAGTGAGTTTTTTAAATTAAAACAAGCAAAATAACCTGCCAATGGGGTAAGCAAAATAAGCTTGTTTTCAACTTGTATTCTTAAACTTGTATTTTGCTTACCCCATTGGCAGAAAACTCACTTCATTCATTCATTCATTCATTTTTCTTCAGCTTAGTGCCTTTATTCATCAGGGGTCGCCACAGCGGAATGAACCGCCAAATTATCCAGCATATGTTTTACATAGCCAATGCCCAACCCAGTACTGGGAAACATCCATACACTCTCACATTTACACACATACACTACAGCTAATTTAGTTTATATAGGTGAATTGAATAGTTTATTCAATTTACCTATATTGCATGTCTTTGGGCTTGTGGGAGAAACAGAAGCACCTGGAGGAAACCCACGCGAACACGGGGAGAACATGCGAACTCCACACAGAAATGGCAACTGGCCCAGCCGGGACTCAAACCAGCAACCTTCCTGCTGTGAGGTGACAGTGCTAACCACTGAACTACTGTGTTGCCAAACTCACTTCATTTTGGCTAATTATTTCTGAAAACAAGACATTATGTTTTGCTTGAAATGTTAGATGTAGGTTTTACTAAAAAAATGTTGTTTAAAAAGATAGAAAATGCTTTATTGAAGAATTTTAAGATATTTGGACTAGAAACAAGATTTTAAAGAGCATTTTTTGCATTGTGCAAGTTTCTAAAATTTTTCAAAATTTACTAGTGAAATATACTTGTAAAATATACTAACTAGTGAGTTAATTTTTATTTTTGATTGAACTATCTCTTGATATATTGGTATCTGGGATGCTGCAAATCCAAAACCTGTACATTGAACGCCATGATTTTGTCAAACATACTCTTCAAAGTGAGAATAGGGGTCAAAAGCATCTATTTTCTCAATTAAAATGGAAAGTGGACCCAGAAACAGAATTTCATAGGTCAGAACTTAAAAGCATAGTTCACCCAAAAATGAAAATGTACTCCCCTTTTAGGGTGTGTGTCCACCGAAGCATTTTTTTCCTGAGCTGATTTATTTTTTTTTTTTTTGTAAATAGAAGTGTTGCGTTTTTAAAACGACAGCAGCATAGCCAAGAGATGAGTGATCTGCGTATTTTTAAAGCTCCTACAGTTGGAGAAAAGCTCACAGCCAAATGTTTTTAGATCAGTGCTCACATTTCTAGAGCGCAAAATCCCCTCAAGTGGTTCCATACTTTTATGAGTTTATTTCCTTTGCTAAAACATGAAAGAATTTAATTTTAAGTTATTAAGTTGACGTCTGTCAATGTAGTAAATGGTTATGTTTCAAACATTTTCAAAATATGTATTAGTAAAATTGTATTTTTCAAAAAACTAGTAACGTTGAGTAAATAATGACAGATATAAAAAAAAAACTGGTGAACTAATAACTTTAAGCAGATTTACTATCAGAACTCATCTGCTGCATTGAATGTGTCCAGAATGTTCTGAATGTCCTGCTGGAACAGAGCCAGTTGTGGGTTTTGAGTACAAATGGTGGAACAAGATGCCCAGTAACATGAGGAGTTCAGTCTTAAGCTCTGAATACAGCAGCACAGACAGGAGCACAGGTACGCTTTTTAAAAGTGTTTTTCTTAGTTGTTCAGCAGTAGGTGTGGATGTAAAGGAGTATGTGTGCTTTGTGGTATTCTTGCGACAGGTTGGGAGGTTGCGGGCGAATACATATACACCACACCAAGCGATCAGGATTCTGACTACATGATGCTGACGCTCACAGTACCAGGTTACAGGTGAGAGAACACTCTGCACAAACAGCAACTCATCATGATCATTATTAAAGGGGTCTTTTTATGCTTTTTAACACCTCCTTTATTTTGCAATGTCTATATTATTTAAATGAGTTAGTGAAATTCAATTTTGATTTCAATTTTAGCCTTCAACGAATTTGAAAAAACAAAACTCAAGAGAAATTATTAGTGCATCAATCCCTCCCCCTTTCCAGCAGTCCACACTTTATTTAAAAGGCAGAGTCACCAAACTATCTTGTCAGTGTTAGTAGCAGCAGATTTAGCACTGGTGCATTTCTAGTTATGTGTATGTAACAGTTGATGCGAAACAAAGCTTGGTAGAGCTTAATATTTACATAGTATGCGACCATCTGTGCATGCTCTTTCTATTTTTTTGCACTTACAAATCTGTACATCAGAGCAAAGACTATTGAATACACAAGACATGTCACTCGTATACTTTTGAATGGGGAAAAGTGTAACTGTCAATATGGCGATTGAAGCCCCGCCTTCTAGTGGAGGAGCCAATCTGCGATCACTGTATGGCGAATAAAGTCCGCCTTCTAGTACAGGAGCCAATCAGCGATCGCTATAGAATGACAATTCTCTGGGGGAGGGGCTCGGACCAGACATGAGTTTTTGCAGATTTTGTGTGATACGAACATTTAGAAATGAAACTAAACAGACAGTTGTTGTTTAGTTTTGTTGGTTTTTCGTAATATGAAATGTAATCGTAAGCTTGGCAAGTAGTTTTGGAGAATTTGATGTTTCCCCATTCAAACAGAATGCCCGAGCTTACTGCCCGAGAGGCGTTTCAAAGAAGGTCACTGAGTGAAATGACTTGCCTTAAAGGGACTTTGATCAGAGGCCTGTTGCACAAAACCAATTGGATTGCCAAAACCAATCAAATCCAACCTGGATAAGATCAGATTAAGCAGTTTAGCTTTAAAATAAGTACAGCGCGATACAAATAAAAGGCTCATTCTGGCTCATTCTGAAAACGTAGTCCTACAGAAGTTTCTGGAGAACGCGAATTACGTAGCCAGAGGTACGTATGGCTGCATTTCATTATTTTTAAATGAACGCTACGGGGTGGCGCTCCTTTTCATGCTTACCAGTTGACCGCTTACTTCCCTATGGACGGCATTCCGGCTGCAACCAGTTTGTCTCTTTAGCGCGCCAAGCGTACACAGCGGCCTCTCATGGATTCTCGAAAACCAAAAATGCAGAAAAACGTACCGCAGGGACGTATTTCTCGGCCTCCAGAAACGTCTGTAGAGGTACGTTTTCAGAATGAGCCTGGGTTGCAACAAAAGTGTCAAAAACTGGGTTTACACAATATATGTCATTATATGTTAAAATGTAATAAATGTACACAATAATATGGTCTTTCGTTTTTTCCAGCCTGCCTCATTCCCTGCGTGAAGACAACGAGAGAGTCGAACTTTCCAGAATAACATTTGTGTTTGAAACCAAGTGTACAGCTGATTGTAAACTCTATTTCATGGCAGTGAGTTTGACCATATTTTATATTAGAGTATTTTGTGTTATTGTTATTGAATATTGTATGTAGATACATAAATAAAAAACTAATTTTGAGGTTTGTGAGATTTTCATTTTGAAAGAAGTCCTGTATGCTCTCTAAGGCTACATATTTAATGAATCAAAAAGTCAGTGAAACAGGAAATTTAATTCATTTTTTATCTAATATATTTTTAAATACCTTTTTAAAACACTTTTAAAACTTTGGTTAATACAAATTTCAAATAGACAGTATTTATTTGAACAAGAAGTTGCTTGCTGAATAAATCTTAATTGATAAAAAAACTTACTGACCCTAAATATTTAATTGGTAATATATAATATTGTTATTATAATATTTTGCAGAGCATTAATGTCTAATATTTGTTTTCATCTCTCCTCAGGGACAAAATGAAAGGAATAATATGGTTGTGGAGAGTTGGTCTGGCACTATAGGAAAGCAGTCCTACTCCTGTCTTATTAAAAGTAACAGCACAGTTAGCTTCAGCTGGGGGTTTCAGCATACTGGAGCTTTCAACAGGGTGAGATTAGAAACATTCACTTCTTTAATGTTTTTACATTTTCTTTGATAATCTAAGGTTGTGTGTGTGTGTGTGTGTGTGTGTGTGTGTGTGTGTGTGTGTGTGTGTGTGTGTGTGTGTGTGTGTGTGTGTGTGTGTGTGTGTGTGTGTGTGTGTGTGTGTGTGTGTGTCTGTCTGTCTGTGTTATAGAAAAATGAATACAGCTCTGACCTTGCTAAGATCTACTCTGTTCACCTCACTAATGTGATTGGTGGCGTGGCTTCAGAATGTCGCCAGTGCGCTCTGACTGGCGCTGACAGCGACTCCTGCGTCTCCTGCACTCCAGGACACTACATGGTCAATGGCACTGGGGTGTGCAGACACTGCCCCTCTAACACCATCATCCGACCCGAGCAGCCCATCGGGAAGGAAGCCTGCATTCCATGTGGACCCAATACATACAGCAATAAAGTGAGCATGAATTATGATTCGAATTATGAGATGTTAAGTGATTATTATACTGTATACTGTCTGTGTTTATATACCCACACATCTTTGTATTTTTTTTGTTCTGTTATGCCACATCAGGAAAGCAGGATATAGTAAAAGCTATTTACTTTAATAAACGTATACAAAAGGGAAATCAAACATAACCTCAGGTATAGGTGAAATTGTAACAGCTATGTAAATCAGCAAAGATAGTCAGTGAACTGAAGGAACATAAACACAAGATGAGGAGTAACTAAACCAGACACAGGTGAACATAGTCAATGAACCAATATGTAACTATAGAGACATATTAGAAATGGTGCATGAAATAATGTTATTATAAATTTAAAGAACAAAATCTGTAACTGAAACCGCCCCTATACCCTTATTCGCTATTCATTACATTAGTCCATTAATAAAGTTCACTTAATAGAGTGAATGAAAATGAGTAAGTGAATTCAAGCACTGGAAGGGATGAAACAAAGTATTTTTGATTCTTTCAATACAAATGTTAAATTAAAAATTAAATTAAATTATTAAAAATTAATAATATATTTAGAAACTTACACCAATAGTTTTTTTTTTTTTTTGCTGTGGATGCCATCTTGTAAGCAAACAAACTCTCACAATCCATTATGGGTGTTCTCTAGTCAGTGAGTGTAAATGGTTTGTACAGTTGTAAGGGTATAAGGGTAATTTAGCATACAGCCAAAACTTAAAAACTAAGACGAAATGAAAGGTAAACAAACCAGACACAGGTGAACATAAAGAAATAAATCAATTTGTAACCATAGAAACAAACTGAAAACAATGCAGAAAAACCTGCAAATAAAACGAGTATTGTAGTACATTTATTTTTCTTTTTTATTTTAATGTTATTCTACAATTTCTTCATTATTTATTATTTTATACATTGAATTGCATTATAGGAAATTGATCTCCGATTTAACAACTTATGATGTTTAAAAGTGAACTCTGCAGATTAAAAAAGTGACTTTCATTTATATTTTTAGTAGTTTGTAACAATACATTGTTTAAGAATTAAAACGTAAATAAAGCAGAAATTTCTGACAAATCATCACACTTTTCAAATATTTTATATATCCATTCTTTTTGTCTTTTCTGTAAACAGGGCCGTTCTGCTTGTATGAGCGACTGTACATTAGCACTGGATCATAAAGGAGAATCACTGTATTATGATTTCTCTTCAATGGGAAACGTCACTGGCTTTCAGAGCAGTCCGCGATTTACCAGTAAAGGCCTGCAATATTTCCATCATTTTAACGTAGCTCTGTGTGGAGCAGAGGTAAGAATATAAATGAGGGTAGATGAAGTTTTTAATGATTGACCGAAATAGGAAGTCTGAGATGTTTACAATCCTATATTCAAGTGTCTCCATTTCTCATTTAGAGCAGGACTGTAGCGTCCTGTGTGGAGAATGTGACTGAAAGCAGGAGGGACGTGAAAGGATATATCTGTCAGTCCACAGTAGTGCCTTCTGAGATCAGGGGTCAAAGTGTTGTGTCCTCTCAGCCCTTCAGTATTGGAGACATTTTAATCGGTGAGTGCTGCTGATGCGTTTACACTCAAGTTCTAATTAGTTTACTTTTAACATTCGATTGATGAACAGTGAGGAAAATAACACCGCCTCAGTGTACCCAGTTTTTAAAAACGCTTGACTGATAGTTTACAGTTGAATGCCACCGTTCCTCATGCAAAGCAGTAGCGAAACCATGTGGAGACCTTTTGCTGTTACAAATTCGTTGGACGTCGTTTATTAGTTTTTTGTGTTTCCTTGTTCAATGTTGGCACCTTGTGGACAAATTAAGTAGTACAAAACGATTTTAAGTGGTAGTTAACCCAGGGACTGAATATTCTGTCATTATTTACTCACCCTTGTGTTACTTGTACAAACCTGTTTGACTTTTTTTCTGATATTTATGAACTGAAAATTGACTCACTGTTTACCCTCAAGTGGTTTTAAACCATTATGAGTCTCTGTTCTGTTAAATACAAAAGATGATATTCTGACTTCCATAGTATTAGTTTTATCCACTATGGAAGTCAATGGTTACCAGTTTTTAAGCTTTCTTCCTGTACAGCGTACTCATAATATCCTAAGTACATTTCAGGCTTAAACCTACAAACTTATTTATCAAATTCAAAATGTTTTACACTCAGGAGTGACTACTGAGGCCAAACTTGATGACATTTCATCATCTGATGGCAACTTTCCGGTTGAATCAGAGTTGCCTGATGTCATTTTCTACTACAGGTGAGTGCCCTTCATTTTAGTAATCTCTGCTCAGCTTATTTTAATGTTCATATAACGTTTACATGTTATCTATCTTGGTTGTTTTACTTCAGCTTGATATTCTTCTCTTTAATCTTGTCAACAGGTCTAGAGAAACTACACAAGCATGCAAAAATGGAAGATCATCCTCCATTCGCCTGCGATGTGATCCAAGTGTAACAGTGAAAAACTATATTTCTCTGCCAAGGTACAATGAAAAAATAGCTTTTTCTTTGAAGTTGTGATATAGCTTTAATTGCAATGTGTGTGATTTAATTATGTGAATATGTGCTTTTTCTCAGCAGAAGAATACTACACGAAAAAATTTGTTTTCTATATTAATAAAATATACTGAAAAATAGTAAAATACTTCACTACAAAATGCACTGGAATGTTATTAACATTTTAAAACAAAATTGCATATTTGCATAGATTTTTTATGATTTTTTCTTTCTAAATTGTGCCGCCTTAATTAAAAAAAAAAATTAAGACTCTGTTTTAAAGTCTGTGCTGTTTTGGACTGAACTTTAATGCTAGCTTTGCTTTGTAATCCACCTTGCAAACGGCAGAAGTTGAAAGGATATTGGTTTTTTTTGCTTTCTTATTGTGTGTAGTAACTGCTCAGAGGGCACCTGTGACGGCTGCTCTTTCCACTTCCTGTGGCGCTCACAGCAGGCCTGTCCTCTCTGCTCAGAGAGGAACTATAAGGAAATCGTCAGCGCCTGCATCCAGGGAATTCAGGTACAGAAAACATTCAAAAGACTGTATCTTTTGTTGCTCTTTATCAATTCGTTTGTGTAGATTAAATTACAATACATGTTTTTAAAGGCTGTTTGATGAAAAAAAAATTCTCCTGCACTGAACTAAAAATCTCCACTTCAGCCGGACTTTCTCACAGTTGCTTCACAGTTTTATAGATATAAAAATTTACAGATATATTCATCCATAATTTACCAGATTTTATTTGGGTGATTCTAGAATTGCCACAATGACTGTTTACTAAAATAGTAAAGTTATCAACAAGATGTATATTGTGTCTGTCTCTATGTTTTGGTCAACTCTGTTACATCAGTTGTAAAAAGAAGTAACAATCTGTAAAGCACTGATAGAAAAAGCCTTGCTCCAAGTGATGTCAGCTCTGGCGGGAAATTCTGTAAGGCGTGTCATTATACTTTTCTCTTTAGTTTGTACAATATGTGTAGGATAAACCAATGGTAAATTAATTATTTGTTATTGTGATTTTTCAGCGAATATCTTATTCACTTCTTAAAAACAATAATATGATGACAATACACAAGATTCTGTTGTAGACCTGCCATGTGGTGTCTAGATTGAGCTAAAGCACAAAATGGTGGAAATTGTTAACCCTGTTAATGGTTTAAATTGTTTAACAGTAAGTTGATCAACAATTAGTAACATAATCAAATGTTCCCAACCATATTTAATTATTTAGCATCATTTTACATTAATAATTGTCTCATGAGGGGCTGAGAGCGGTGGGAACGGAGCGAGTCCGTGGTGTGAGTGTTAATGAATGTTAACGAGTGTCACTTGTGCGACCTACCATCTTGATTCCCACAGGGCATGGAAGGGTAAAAGGAGAAGTGAAGACATGTAATGTTTGGTTTTGCTTTCAGTTTGGCGGTAGACATCTGTGAGGGGCTAACGTGTGTTTATTTATTTATTCAAGTTTTTGAAAGTTTGTCATTTCTCCTCCTCCTTCCTGATGGCTTGTGTATTACTGTAGTTCAAGGAAAATTTATAGAAAATGAGTCATAAATGTGTATTGTTTTCAACATGTAAAAATATATTTACAAAACTGATTAAAAAAGATTCCCAAAATACCCTCTGTAAAGCCTTTAGCCTCATACGCATATTTTTAAAAACATTTTAGAAATCTCGTAGCACAAAAAAAGTTAGCAAATCTTATTATATACAATCAACTGGGGAAGGAACAACTGTTGATTAGTTTATGTTTTTACCTTATTCACCTATAGTGTCTTTTCTTAAACTCAATCACATGAAATATGTCTGTGTTTGTCAGAGGACGACGTATGTCTGGCAGCAGCCTCTGAGGTGCACAGGCGGTGTATCTCTGCCTCCTCTGAAGATCAGTACCTGTGTGACGCTCGACTTCTGGCTCAAATTTGGTGTCTCCATTGGAACTGTGGCTGCCGTGTTGCTCATTACCATCAGCTGCTACTTCTGGAAAAGGACACGCAAGTGAGAGGCGATTTACATCAGGAGCTTACACAAAACTGATGCAGTTTATCAAATTTTACAAACATAATGTTGTAGAAACATTTATATTTAGATAAAACATCAAATAACAGAATGTTTTAGACAGAATAGCCTTGAGTAAGCCTTTGTTTCATTTGATCTAAAAAAAATTAATGAAGAAGGGGGATATGGTGTACACTACAAGAACAATGTTTATAGTGTAAGTTTACAAGGTGTATATAGTTTGCACAATATTTGCCAATGTGAGAAATGTATAATATAGTATTTCTTTTCCACCTGAATGAATAAATTAATCAATAAAAACCCATCAATCATAGATGTTATACTAGTAATATCAACATTTTAAATAAATTTATTCATTCATTTTCTTTTTGGCTTTGTCCCTTTATTAATCGGGGGTCCAGCATATGTTTTACGCAGCGGATGCCCTTTCAGCTGCGACCCATAACTGGGAAACATCCATACACTTATTCACACACATACACTATGGACAGTTTAGTTTACCCAATTCACCTACAGCACGTCTTTGGACTTGTGGGGGAAACCGAAGCACCTGGAGGAAACCCACGCGAACATGGGGAGAACATGCAAACTCCACACAGAAATGCCAACTGACCTAGACGAGGCTTGAACCAGTGACCCGCTTGCTGTGAGGCGATTGTTCTACCGATTGCGCCACAGCGCCGCACTAAATAAATATATTATAAAATATAAGTTTTCCATATTTTGTTTTAATAATTGTGTTAATTAATTTGTTTATAAATAAATTTTACATATTTGTAATAAAAAAAAGCCAGCCTGTTTTTTTCCAACTTAAAATCCTTTTTTTTTTTATACCAAACTTTGACATTTAAGGCCATTGTTTCTGTAATTTTAGGTTTTGACCAAGAGGTTTGGTCAAGAAAATCTATATTTTTACATTACTGATTTTGATCAATATCTCAAATGACAGATACTGCAAAGTATTGAATTTTATAATCATAACGCAATGAATCCAAGTATAACATCATAGCTTTATGAACCCACCGACTTACTGAACCCAAGACAAATATATACAGTTGAAGTCAGAATTATTAGCCCCCGTTTGAATTTTTTTTTTCTTTTTTAATTTTTTCCCAAATGATGTTTAACAGAGCAAGGAAATTGTCACAGTATGCCTGATAATATTTTTTCTTCTGGAGAAAGTCTTATTTGTTTTATTTCGGCTAGAATAAAATTATTTTTTAATTTCTTAAACATTTTAGGGTCAAAATTATTAGCCCCTTTAAGCTAAATTTGTTTTTGCAGAACAAACCATTGTTATACAATAACTTGCCTATTTACCCTAACCTGCCTAGTTAACCTAATTAACCTAGTTAAGCCTTTAAATGTCACTTTAAGCTGTATAGAAGTGTCTTGAAAAATATCTACTCAAATATTATTCACTGTCATCATGGCAAAGATAAAATAAATCAGTTATTGGAGATGAATTATTAAAACTATTATGTTTAGAAATTTACTGAAAAAAAATTCTCTGTTAAACAGAAATTTGGGAAAAAATAAACAGTGGGGCTAATAATTCTGACCTCAACTGTACTTTCAAATATGTATATGAATGACTTGTTATCTTTATAATTGTAAATAAGCTGCTCATACTGCTCACACTGCTCAGTGTCCTTGTCTTCTCTCTAGGCTTCAGTATAAGTACTCCAAGCTCATGATGACAGCAGGAGATAAAGAGTGTGAGCTTCCAGCAGCCGACAGCTGTGCCATCATGGAGGGAGAAGATGCAGAGGACGACCTCATCTACCTCTCCAAAAAACCCTTCTTCAGGAAGATCAAGTCCTTTTCCAGAGAGGTGAGGAGGACACAAGACTGACCTCTCTTTGACCATAATGCTCTCGACAGACGCTGTATACATTTCTAGAAGATAGTTCAGCCAAAAATGAAAATTCATTAGAAAACCATTCAGTTAAAATAATTTACTCAACCTCCACTTGTTCCAAACGTCCAAAAGAAAATATTTGGAAGAATCTTGTTAATCAGTAGCCATTGACTACCATATTTGTTTTCTTTCAACTATGGATGTCAATGCTATCGGTTTCCAGTATTCTTCATAATATCTTCTTTTGTGTTTAACAGAAAAAGCAAGGTTTGTGCACCTGAGGGTGAGTACATGGGAAGTAAATTTTCATTTTTAGGTGAACTGTCTCTTTAAGGCAAGGGACTGCATGTGAATAAGCAAAACTGTTGTTTTTGGCTCATTTCCCAAGTTTATTGATTACATAAAGAATTGCACACATTTTTGTATTACAGGTTTTGTAGAAAGGTATGTGTAAACGTTCACTAATTTGCATACATTTCTAACAAAAAAGTCTGAACATTGGATGAAGTAAGGTTTAACATTCTTCTTTCATTTTTTGCACATATCAGAGTTTTGTTTTTGTTTTGTTTTCACAGAGGAGATTTCGGCAATCTGTTTTATCACTCCATAATTCCAAAAATTCTGCAAATAGCCAGAAATAAATAACTTTTTTTTGTAGAATATAAATATTTAATCAGTTAAATTATGTTTAACGTATTCCTAGATTTAGTCATTCAGTCATTTAGCTGAGACTTTCAAATGAGGAGGCATTCAGTGATTCAGGCAACTTTTCTCTGTAAAGTTTTTTGTTTTGTTTTGTTTTTGCAAAACAAATCCAGTTATCCTGGACTCAAAAATGTTCTAGAATTACCTGTATAGTATCAGGCAAAATATCTATGAACATATCTCTCTGAATCCCTGCTGAAGTGGAGATTTATGGCTCAAAAAATCATTTTGAGAAAACAGCTAATATGTGTTGTAAAGGAAATGTACAAACACAAAATGATGTGTGTAAAAAATGTATATTGCATGTTTTCTTTACATTAGACTGAAAAAAAACACTTTATGAAAAGTCCAAGAATTTCCAAATTAACATGTTTATAAAAAAACAATGACTCTCCTTAATATGATTTAATAACATTAAAAGGGAAAGACAATTTATTGAAACAATTCTGTTGTTTTACAGAGAACATCTGATGGCTTTGACTCTGTTCCTCTGAAATCCTCTGCTGCACAGGAGATTGAGATGAGCTAGAACTTCTCACATGTTTGGGTTGCCGTAATTCATTTAGCAGATGCTTTTATCCAAAGTGACTTACAGGAATACAACAAGCAATTCAACATAAATGCAAATAAATGCATTAAGTGCTCATAATATAAAGTTTATGGATTAAGATACAAGCTAGAATTAAGTAAATTAAGGGAATGTGAAAGATGAGATGAGATTTCTACAGTCTTCTGAATATTGTGAGGCATTCAGTGCTATGGATGGGATTGAGAAGATCATTCCACCAGCAAGAAACAGTGAGGTGAAGGATCTGAAAAGTGTTTTGTTTTTTTATTTAACTCAGGCTTTTCAAGGAGATGGAGACTCACAAGTGCGAGTAGAAGTTTGCATATTTTCTCCCACTGGGTCTCCTTTGGATTTATTTGTCAATCCAGTCTAAAACAAAACTGGCAAATGAAGAAATTTTTAAAATACTTTATGATGATCGTAATAGCTTACTTTTTATATAAATGCAATGTTGGAAATCTACATTACAATTGTCATTAGACCACGTTTTAACTTTCTCTGAAATTTCATTTTTTCTTGATTAATGGATTTAATATGAGTTTGAACAAACCCATTTTTTTCCCCAGAAAAATGATATTTGGTCAGAATAAAAATGTTATCGTTGAACCCAAAAATGTATTTTATAACGTTTCTCAAGTTAAAACATTGGTATTTATAAAGTACTAAACATCTAAAATCATGCCACCTTTTTTATTCTTTTAAAATGGATTGTTGTTTAGTTAGTTATGCATCAGGCCTATAGTAATACCCAGAGAAATTTTTCATTTTCAAATGCTCTCTTTATATAACATTACATTCGTTTCTGTCCGAATGTGATGCCTCAAAGCTTTCGTTTTGTAGAATTTATGTTGTGTGAAATTTTTCTTCCCTTTTGATATTTTATTTGTATTTTATGTCTTATTTGATGTATATCTTGTTTGTAATGTTTCGTAAATAATATACGTGATATCAATAATGTTTCTGTGTCCATTATTTATATATAGTCAACTCTAAACCACACAAACATAACTATCAACCAAAAGCCAAATGTCTACCCCAGTCTTTTGTGTCATGTGTCTTATGTTGAGCCGACTGTTCCTATGGTAACCCATGTAAACAAAGAGCCTGTGCAGGTCCAAATTGATCTAATGGTCTGACTCTGAGAAGCAGAAAGATGCCGAAGAAGAAAGGAAAGGGCAAGGGGAAAGGAAAGGGAAAAGGGTGAGTAGCCTATTTGGTTTCACAATAATTATATTAAGTTAGTCAGATTATGACACACTTGCTCATTTGTTTTCTTTACAGAAAAGGTAAGAAAGACGGCAAACATGACTCTAAAGCCGACAGAGAGTCCGAAATCGAAAAATTCAAATCAAACGCTTTTTTATGGGAGGCGAAGTTTACCGTCACGGACATTTCGCGTCTTGAATACCGGGAGGCTGCTCGAGCTCTCGCTAAAGCCAACGAGGAACTGGAGAACCAGCAGTACAGAGCCGAGAAAGACACCAAAGATATTATTGCTTTTCTGAAAAGGACTGACTGTGAAAAGACTGCCAGGGTTAGTTCTGCATTCCATTGTTACAGCTCTTTTACAAAGCTGATACACAAGCGCACCCACTGAATTAATTTGCTAATAATACCTTTCACAAGATTGTCAAATAAACGTTAGAAGAGGCACTGTAAAGAACATTTTTGTCATTTTATTTTAAATTACATTTCTCGCTATTAACATACAATTTACCAAAACGTTTATCCCAATAAACTACTACTTTGCTGCTTATTAATAACTTATGCAGGGGAGAGCGGTGCACAAAGTAACACTTTTTGGCTTAGACCAAATAATGAGCAAAGTAATGGGGTTAGACAAACCATATTTTTTTTACCAACAACACACAAACCTCTTCTACAAATGAACACTAAAAGTATGATCGCCAGACCTATGGTTTCTGTGCCGTATTGGCAAAAGTGCCAGGAGTAAAAATTTTACTATTTACCCCACCTGCGGGGCAAGTTGTAACAGACAGAGGGTTAGTTGTAAACAGGTTGTAACACATGCTTAAAAAGACAGATTTCACACAATTAATTTAAATTCAGTTTAAATTGAATAGTAGCTATATTTCCTTAGTAATTGGCTCATTTTTTTATTCTACATTTTAATCTACATAGCACAGTATGTTTGTTTGTTTATTTATTTATTGAATAAACACATTTGAATTTATTTGCATTATTATCCATTTATGCATTGTTATACAATGCATTTTTTTGCATTATTAGCAATAAAATAAAAAAATTCTATAAAAAATTATTTTCTATTAAAAAACATTTTAATATAAAAAGCCCTCAACATTACACTCGAAATTCAAAAAATTATTGTGTTAGTTTAATTGGTGTCCAACAGTGTGTGGCTTAATTGTAACACCCGCTAGCTAGTCCCGCTGTGTCGTGTTTTCCTTAAACTGGCTAGCAGTCACTGTGTGTTTTTTACATCTTTCAAAATGGTTTCATCTTTTAGCCTAGAAGACGGTGATCACAGCAGTGTAAGATATTACATGTATACTTTCACAGATTTTTTTAAATAAAAAAATATCGACTGTAATAAAAATATTTTTTGCTGAAAAAATGGTTTCTGTTTCTCATCCAAATTTTGCCTAACTTTTTCAACAATTGGCTCGAAGACGTCTGCTGACACTGTGGTGAAAACCTTGGAAGCATGCCAGGGTTAACCCTGAGCAAATACCTTAAAACTCCATGTTACATTTAACCCTGTGTTACTTTGTGCTTTGATCTGGGTTCATCTGGGTCCTTTGTGCTTTGTACTTTTTATTCGATAACGTTACCTAAACTGAACTAGGCGAGCGGAGTGCTCGCCTAGTTCATTTAGGTAACGTTATCTGATATGATTAAAGATGTAGAATAAGATCATACTTCATAGGTAGCTACTAATAAACAGCCAATATCTTGTAAGATATTGGCTGTTAATAGTGGGATTTGGCACTTAAATTAAAGTGTTACCAAAATGATTAATGTAATTTTTAGGAAATGTTATCAGACCTTATATAAATAGAATGGACCAATAGAATAAAATAATAAATATTAACATGGTACTCAAACCTATATGTAATTAGTAATAAGTGAGAATTTTCTTTGAAATTCACATAGCTTAAAATACTTTTAAAATCTTTTTCATGTATTTGAGAGGTACTCTGCCTTTCAGGTTTAAATTTTTTTACTCATATTTTTTGTAAAAACTAGCAGTTATTTTTGGAATTTAATTTGTATTTAATGTTATTTTATTTTTTGATTGTTCGCAGACATGTTTGTCATAATTAAAAGCTCATTTATAATGCTAATAATAACTGGTGTTGAATTTAATTCATTTTATTTTCTACCTTTTCTCGCAAGATTGCTGCATTAGAAGAGGAACTGAAAAGAGAAAAAGCCAAATCTTCACAAGAGAAAGACCTGTTGGTAAGCACTGAGATAAAGACTTATTTCTTTAAGCTGTTATCATTTAAGACCTGAAATTCACCCCTTGTTCATTTTTATTGACTGGCTGTTGCAGGTGGCTGAATACATGCAGAAGATTGATGCTTTAGAAGAGATGTTTAGGCAGAGGTCAAGTGACTTCCAGAGAATGCAGGGCGAGCTCAAAACCATAAAACATTATCGCAAAATAAAAGCCAATCTGGAAGAAGACCTGATCAGTGTAATGCATACCACAGATAGTGTCATATAAAGCAATGAAAATATTAGTAATTCCATTAATGTAATGTATAATGCGTTCTTTTTTGTGCTTTTAGATAAGAGAAAAAATGTATATTGATGGCCGCGCACATCAAGAGAGTTTGGCAAGAACTGAATACAAGTTCTACATGGCGAGGGTGAGAAAACATAAATGTGAAGATTAACATTCATAGCTCTATGAACAAGGTAGTATAGATAATGCACAGATATGTCATAAATAAAAGCAACATTAGATTTAAAACACTTTTGTTATGAACTTTTAGATACGTACACACCATACACTATTAAAAGCAGAGTGTTGTTTAAATCATACAACTTACTAACAATAATTCCAATAAATAATTTTTATTTTAGTTTGGTAAATTTAAAGTAAACACTGTAGTGCAAGGGCATAGATTTGCTCTTGACGTACATCCATGCCCTGACTAAGAAATCAGAGGCCCTTGAGCACAATGTCTCGTAGGCCCCCTACTAGGCCGCACCCCTATATTTGAATTAAAAAATAAGATTAATATATTTTTAAATAAAATGATCTATAATGTATTGCCTGCATTTTTAAAATAAGTGATATACAGTACATTTCTAGTCTACAAAGATTATTATTTTTGAAGCATTTAAAGCATACTTAAAAAAATACTAATACAACTAGTAAAAATGAATGGATTTTAATATACTTGTTCAAGTTCATTGAAGCAGTACTAAAAATATAGTTAAGGGTATTTTTAATGTATAACTTCTATAAACTTATAATGCATATGATTTGGATATAACACCTCTCCAATCCAATTCCATGAATCTGAGTCCTCCATAATACACACACACTTATTAATGATTACTACTTGTCTGCCTCGTGATGAAGAGTAGGCCAAATCCAACACAATCTCACGGCAATTCGTAACTTTTTGATTTAGTGGCTAATTCTTATGAATTCGTATGATCTAATTCGTACAATTTAGTACGATTTGCTCATCCCCCAATGACGGTTGGGTTTAGGGGTGGGGTTAGGTGCCACACCTCCTTTTTAAAATCGTACAATTTCGTACGACTGAACTCATATGAATTCGTACGAATTAGCCACTAAACTGACAAAACGTAAAATACTTACGTTTTCTCATGGGATCAGGCTGGCCAAATCGGATATGTAGTGGGGGAAAAACAGAAGAACGTGTTCATCAGATGCTAGATTTGACCCGGGTTCATGATGCTTATTCCAACGAGGTGTGCTATTTGCTGTTAGCCTAAATAGACACTCCAAAATCTGCATTTTTTCCCCCCTCACAGGGGCCCCAAGTGTGCACGGGCCCCTGGACCTGTGCCCATAATGCCCATTGGTTAATCCAGCCCTGCGTACATCCCTAGAGTGCATGTATTGAACAGCACAAATTCTGTTTCGTGCTTATAAAAATACGAATAAAGGTTTTAAACACTTAATAATAAGCATAACAATTGATGAAGCACATCCTAAGCTGCAAAAGTCAATTGATATGATTTTACTGTGATCTTGCTTTGAGGAGGTATGAATGTACAGAAATTTAGAGAGGCATGTGACGCAATTTAACCGTTTTACCCCTATTATCTATTATATATGTATATGGATTTAGCCTTTTGAGCACATCTAGGTTACTGAGGATTAACAGACCGTTGATTTATTTTGAAGGCGATTAAATTATTGGTGAGGACATTTCAGTAATTGCAGGATATTGATGGGGACACGCACTACCCCTAAAAGTATTATTCAGTATTTATTACAGTTCATCAATTCATAGTTAATACTACAGTATTAGCATTCTATAACATAGTTTTAAATACTATAATATATACACTTACATTAACAAAGATGAATAAATACTGTAATTAAAGTATTGTTTGTTGTTTGCTAATACACTAACAAACATTTACATAGCTCGGTTTGGTCAATCATGACATTCCAAATATGTTCTTGCCAAATAACAACCGCTCATCTGGGTTCTTCAAATCATCTTAAACATCAGGGAATCATCCATATTTATATGCTTAACATTCACGCCACTGTTTTTGACTGTTTGGTGTCATCTTTTGATTGAATAGGCTAATCAATAGGTTAGTGTAGGCTGCTGTAACTGTTTGTTTCTGTCAACATTACTTTTAATTGAAGAGTTAATAAATGATGACTGTTTTAATTTAGTAATTGTATTACATTTTGTCTAATGGTTTAGTTTTGTGGCAAGTAGCTGTGCAATAAGTGGAATAATTAACACAGGTGGTTGTTTTTTGGTAGTCTTATCCAACTGTTGATTATAGGCTTTATTTTTTGAGCCTTCATTATCTCTCACTTAACAAATGGAACTTTATTGTAAAATAAATTTATATTTATACCAGTATTTAGTATAAATTACCATAGTATTTTTAATGTAAGAAAAGTTTTTTTCAAGAACCTAATGTTTTCCTCCATACAGATTCGCCTTGAGAAAGAAGCAGAGCAAAAAATCTCTCAGCTTGCAGAGCAGGCACATTATGAAGCTGTCAAGTGAGCTGCTATTCTTATTATTCCATTACCAAACTAAACGTTCATATAGGAAACCCCAGAGCGTGATTTGTGTTTACTGGTGTATATAAGACAAATGTTCTGTTTTGACTCCCACAGCCAGCTGGGTGCAGCATCACAAACTGTGATCACGGAGAACATGCGACTGAATGAAGGATTGAATTATCATGTGAAAGAAGCCGAGCAACTGAAGAGGATCAATGTAGCCATGACAGAGAAGAATGCTTCCCTTGCTCTCTTCAAGGTGCTAAACTAACAGAATGCCAGGAGTATAAAAGGGATAGTTCATACAAAAAAGTTCAATTTCCATTCTTTACTCACCTGTCACTTGTCACAAACCTGTTTGAGTTTCTTAGATATTTTGAAAAATGTTGGAACCCGGCAGCCATTGAATTCCATAGTATTTGTTTTAACTACTGTGGATGTAAACAAATCCGATGTCAAACATCATTTAAAATATCTTCTCCTGTGTGTAACAAAAAAAAAACTTGTTTGGAACCCTTGACGGTGAGTAAATAGTGAGAATTTATTATTTTTTTGCTTTTGTCTTAACTATCCCTTTAAGGCAAGACACCACCAGCAATTAAGAAAAAATAGATACTGTCAACATTAATTAACCACAGTGCATAAAGACAATGATGTCATTAAGACCTGTAATGTTTCTATAAATAAAAGAGACATTTTCAGATTAAAATGGAGGAAATTGTATAGATTTAGAGAACAGAAATCTAAACATCAGAATCAAGTTTGATTGGATCTTATTTCATTTGTGTTAAAAGTTAAAGGGATAGTTCAGCCACAAAATGTATATTTACTCACTATTTACTTACCCTCAAGTGGTTCCAAACTCTCACTTAAGAGTTTCTTAATTCTCATTCATTCATTAATTTTCATCCGCTTTTCCGGGGCCGTGTCCCTGGGGCAGCAGTCTTCGGAGAGAACCCAAGACTTCCCTCCCCCAGACACTTTCTCCAGCTCCTCCAGGGGATGCCGAGGTGTTTCCAGGCCAGTCAAGAGACGTAGTCCCTCCAGCGTGTCCTTGGTCTTCCACAAGGCCTCCTCCCAGTGGGACATGCCTGAAACACCTCCCTGGGTAGGCATCCAGTAGGCATCCGAAACAGATGCCCAAGCCACCTCAGCTGAATCCTCTCAATGTGGATTCTACTCCAAGCTCCACCTGGGTAACAGAGCTCCTCACTTTATCTATAAGGGTAACTAATTTTGGCAGATTGTATCCGAGCTCTTGTCCTTTTGATCATAACCCAAAGCTCATGACCATAGGTGAGAGTGGGAACATAGATTGAGCGGTTTATCGAGAGTTTCGCCTTTCGGCTCAGCTCCTTCTTTACCACAATGGACTGGTACATTGTCTGTATTATTGCTGCTGCTGCACTGATCCACCTGTCGATCTCACATTCCATCCTTCCCTCACTTGTGAACAAAACCCTGAGATACTCCTCCACCTGGGGTAAGGACTTTCCTCCAACCTTTATTCTGTTGAACAAAAAAGAAGATATTTTGAAAAAAGTTGAAAACCTGTAACCATCGACTTCCATGTTAAGAAAACCAAATACTATGGAAGTCAATGGTTACAGATTTACAACATTTTTCAAAATATCTTCTTTTGTGTTCAACAGATGAAAGAAACTCATAAAGGTTTGAACTATTTAAATGATAAGTAAATGATGACAGAATTTTCATTTTTTTTAATTCAATTTTCATTCAAGTTGCTGGAATGAATTTACTGGTGTTTTCAAAAAGGCCTGTTCACACATGATCCTTCTGTTTACACAGCAGGCCTGTATGTGTGAAAGGGGCTTTAAACTTTTTTGTTAATCCATAAATCAGACAAAAACTATTTAATCATGTTTTTTTAACGTTTCTCTTATGGTGGTAAAGAAAAAAAAAAATAGGTCATTCAATTAAAAAAAATCTTCTGGGAGCTTATATAATGATAAATCAAAGTACATTTGAAGTGGTCTGATTTGCAGAGGTGTGCTCATGTTCACTATTGTTTACAAATTCATTTAATCTGTGCAGTGATGTACATTGAATCTCCAACTGATTCATTGCAGGAGACGAACGAACTGATGAAAAAAGAGGGCGATTCCAATCTTCAGTCTCAGCACAGTGAGATCTCTGAACTAACAGCTAAACTGAGCACACTTGAGCAGGCTCTGGGCATCATGTCTAGAGAGTTTGAGCAAGAAAGAATAGAGATGGAGCGGAGTGCTGGGGTCAACAACACAGACCTTGAGGAGCTGGAAATATTGCTGACTGCCCGTGAAAAAGAGCTGAGCAGAGTAAAACAACTAGCGCAAAGCATCATCGAGCAGCGCAGAGAACTGGAGCTCTTCTTCCACGAAGCTCTTGATCATGCGAGGAAGGAAATAAAAGCACAGCAGCAACACTACAGGTTTGCTAAATACAGTTGACGTCAAATTAATTTTTCTTTTTCAAATATTTCTCAAGTTATGTTTAACAGAGAAAGGAATTATTCACAGCATTTCCTATTTTTTTTCTTCTGGAGAAAGTCTTTATTTTTTTATTTTGGCTAGAATAAAAGCAGTTTTGAATTGTTTAAGAATTGTTTAAGGTCAATATTATTAATCCCCTTAAGCAATATTTTTTTTTCAATTGTCAACAGAACAAACCGTCGTTATACAGTGACTTGCCTAATTACCCTAACTTCTCTAGTTAAGACTTCAAATTGCACTTTAAGCTGAATATTAGTAAAATATTATGTACTGTCATCACGGCAAAGATAAAAGAAATCAGTTATTAGAAATATTATGTTTAGAAAAGTGTTGAAAAAAATCTTCTTTCCATTAAACAGAATTTGGGGGGGGGGATATATATAAAGGGGCTAATAATTCTTCTTCTACTTCTACTGTATGTTTTAGTTATTTCATATTATGCTCCCTTTTAAATCTGTGGTATCCCGATATTTTCTCTACGATATTTCAGTTTAAATTACCCCACAGATAATCAAATGTTTCCCCTATTTGGCTGTGAGCAAAAACACACATTTTTAAAAGTGTGTGACCTTTAAATGCAAATGAGCTGCTACTTTCCAGAGGTGGGTGGAGCCCCCACATGCTATTCTGATACCCCAGAAACAACAAAACAAGCTAATCATGAACTATGTTTCCATTCAAACGTGCAAATTAAAATTTTTATGAGCAAAACTGGAGTATCGCATAAAATATGTGCGAATAATGTGTTTTCATTCAACAAGTCAATTCGCTTCCTGATTAACTGGCACCAAATCTCAACAGTAAAAATGGAATTTATTGAGGTAGGAGAAGCTGCGTGAATCTTTTCCTTATTTAATAAATTACTTGCGAAGACAATGCTGTCACGCAATAAACACGCGTTTGAAGTCGTCAGATTTCAGACAGTTCTGGAGGTATTTAATAATATAATAACACCAATACTGAAATGATTGAGGCATTTTAGAATGACCAAAACAACTTTTCAGATATTTTACAGTGTGGTCAGTCTGCCGGTTTGTTCATTCACACACATTTCTGTGATCACATGATCTCTTATAACAAAATCACATGACTTTAATGCGCATACTGGAATTTGTTCAGTAAAAGTGTTTCCATCGTAGTTTCTGCAAATTTTTTTCTTATTGAATAAACTGTTTATGCTACTTCGTTATGCGCATACGTTTTTTTATGCACATTTTCAAAATTGATGCTCATCTTGCCGTTTCCATCAACCATTTTTAATGCACATCTCCAAAATGTGCATAAAAATAGGTGGATGGAAGCATAGCAATAGTCCTTGTCTCTGTAAATACAGTCAGAGATGATAATGGTCTTAAGCTAATGGGTTAACAAGCAAATTCAGAACGGACGTTCGGAAATATTCTGAGCATGAAACATTTGCTATGTTACAGTCCAAAAATGAAAAATGAATTAAACTTATGCGCAAAACTGGAATATTGCATGAAACATTTGCAAATAAAGCACTGTTTCCAACCAGTGAGGCAAAGAGAACAAAACTGGCTAAAGGATTTTAGGATGACCAAAGCAACATTTCAGATGTTTCAGATAATTTCAGATGTGAAAAGCTCTCCCACTGTACCCATTTTTGTTATCACATGATCTATTCAAACTTTTTTGATACGCATGCTGGAATTTATTCAGTAAATGTGATCCCATCATAGTTTATCCACACTTTTTCTAATGGAATAAAAAGTTTATCCTTCTTATTAACAGAATGTGCATACATTTTTTATGTGCATTTTCCAAATGTATGTGCATCTTAGCATTTCGCTTAAGCATTTATTTGGATTAAAACAAAGCAATTGGTGTTGACCTGAATCTGTATTTCCTTTTGAAGCTTTACATTAGGATGTGTTTGATGTATTTGTGTGTAGACAGGAAGCTCTGAAGTCGTATCGCTGGCGAATGAACGAGGCTCATGTCGGCCGTCTGGAGTTTCCTCGCATACGGACCTTCTCTAATGCCCCAAACAGCACCAATGACGTTCAGACTGATCTGGAAGAAGCTGACAAATGGTTTAATATTTCATTCTTCAGGTGCAGCTTATTGTAATCAAGAGGATTATGATTGTGTGTTCTTATTGTGTTTTTTAGGAACAACTTGAAGAGCTCCAATGTGGATATTTCTGACCTAACTTGGGAACAGAAGGAGAGACTGCTCAATCTGCTCTTTGCTAAATTAAATGGCCATAAAACAAGGTCACATATCAGTTTTGAAATATATAAATTATATTATGGACGTGCTTTATTACCAGTCTAAAGGCAATTTTTACATGCATTATAGACAATAAACATTCAGAGCAACATCCACATAATTGTACATACAATGTAGATATGATAGGCATAATTTTGAGAAAGCTTCAGATAAATTAAAACAAATTTAAATGAAATAGCAAAATCATTGTTTAGTAGGTTGTTTTTAGTAAACACATATATATATATATATATATATATATATATATATATATATATATATATATATATATATATATATATATATATATATATATATATATATATATACACACACACATACACGCACTGTACCTATAACATTGCTTGTTGTTTTAAAGGTTGTTTTTAGCACCACCATGTGGTCATTTATTGAAATTGCAACCATATTTTAGATTCCAAATTTCTTAGGCTGTATTTCATTACTTTTGCGGGTGTGCGGTAAAGGGTCCCAAATGCTCATGGATTACTTGAACATACTGTGAAATTGTCATGGTTTTGTTGACAAGTGACAGAAAAATTATCCTCAATTAAAAAAATGTATAAATATATTTTGTTCTAGGAAAGCAGCGCATCCTCCAGCTCTAACATCTTCCTCTGAGAAGATCCAGGTTAGCAGTGATGCAGGGTAAGGGCAATTTAGAATAATTATACTGCTATTTCTAAAGATTTTCTTACATTTAAAATTAAAGTCAAACCATGTTTCCTTCACAGGTCTACAGAGGAGAGTCCCAGCCTGACATTTCGAACCCAGATGACCATGGCAAATATGACCTCCGACCCCTGTGTCCTTCCAGCTCTCAAGAGCACATGACTGTTCATACAATATTATCATCAAATATTTCACTTTTAAAACTGGACAACACAAAATATGTGTCTTTTTTGTTACTGTTCTACTAAACAGTTGTAACGGTATATGTTTTTTTCTCTTAATTGTTCATATATGTAGATCATGCTTCATTTTCTTTTTTTGTTTTTGTAAACTGAACTTAAAAGTTCCAAATAAAGTATTTTTGTTGTTAAGGTACATAATTATATATCTTTTCTGATTACTGTAATATTAATTACACCTTTGTTTACTTACCTTTTTTAAATATTTATTTTAACGCAATTTGTTTAAAACATTTTAAAAAGTATTCCTTTCATTTAAAATTTAAAAAGGTATTAACTTGTATCTGATTTCCTTCATTCCTTATTATTTGTTTTATTCATAAGAATTCAATTACTATTGAATCCAATTTATACTTTTGTGTCTTTTATACTAAGGTTCAGTATTGGGGAAAGTTACTTTTGAAAGTAATCCATTACAATATTGGTTTACTCCCCAAAAAAGTAACTAGTTGCATTACTTAGTTACTTTTTATGGTTAGTAATGTATTACGTTACTATTAAGGACGTACACCAACATTTACCTTTAAAAAAACACATCAAATTTATTTAGTAATGTTATCTGAGAACTTCCTTACCGCAGAGCTATAGATGCCGTATATACAGATTATTGACAGTTTAAAGCAGTGTGTTTGCTACATTTCTTCTGTTTGTCTTTAGTAAAATCACTGTCCATTGAGACAATCCCCTTTTCCTTTTCTTTGATGCGTTCAAAATAATGAACACTTTCTCTCATTGACTGCATGATTCATTGTGACTACTTTAGTTTTAATTCAGCAATTTATTTTTAAAAAGCTAATTAATTAAACAAAAGTAACTCACGTTACATTTTTTAAAAAGTAACTCAAATATTATTAGTTATTTTTTAAAAGTAATGCGTTACTTTACTCGTTACCTAGAAAAGTATTATTATTATGTAACTTGCATCACTTGTACATTGCTAAGGTTTGGTTTTATACATTTATTTTAATAAAGTGTTTGATTAATCCTATTTATATTAATTAAATGGTTTATTAATTCAGTATTACTTCAATAAAATTGATAAATAATTCATTTAATCAATTCGTTTTAATCTTGTTTTATTTATATATAATTGCAGCATAATAATTCATTGTAATAATGTGTTTAAGTTTATTTCCATTAATTAAATTATGTATTAATTATTTTCATTTGTTTATTTATTTACGTTATCATTGTGTCTTTTGTCCAAACATTTCCAAAAAAAATCCCCTAGCACTCCCTCACAGCCCCCTGAAAACCCCTATGTTGCGCCATCCCCTGTTATGTAAGTCTTTGTGTTCGTTGATGATATTGTGCATTGTAAAGTTAAAACCGCACAAAACAATCAGTGTACAAATATCAATATTGCGCGTTTCCATTAGTGTAGTTTCATGCGTTCTGCGTTTATAGCACTTCCATCAATCACCGTTAAAATCCTCATGTGTGCGTGTGAATGTGTTACAGGGGGCGCGCTTGGAAACTCCGCTAGTGTTTTACAGTGTGACTTTCATTTGCAGCAGTAGCAGCAGCAGGCAGGGAGGGAGAAACGCAGACGGGATAGTGCTCGAAATCACCGCCACCCGGAATCGAGCAACTTCCGAGCACTCGCATTCCAAGCAGACCAGGAGCTGCGGGCATGAAATAAGCTCCCGCGGGGGACTCGTGCTCGAGCGTCCGCGTGCACCGTCGACTTTTTCGCTCGTTCGCTTTTCGTTTTTGAGCGTTTGCAAGACAACTCCACCGCCTCGAAGAAACACGGGCGGGCGGGCGAGCCAGGGAAAGCAGAAGTCTCTCAACTCGCCTCGGGCGATCGTTCTGCAGGCATGTCGCAGAAAGAAAGACCCACTTTCTATCGACAGGAGGTCAACAAGACGATTTGGGAGGTCCCCGTGCAGTATCAGAACTTGTCTCCCGTGGGCTCCGGTGCATACGGATCTGTTTGGTAAATATCTCTCTGTTGTTTCGATGGCGGAACGGTGTGTCCCATTCATTCTTACGGGCCCGCACTGCGTTAGCAAACTTGCTAATAAGATCAAAGTCCGCGGTTTGTTATGCAAGAGGGAATTCTAGTCGCAAACAGGCCTGTTTAAAAGTGAGTTTAACGTTGCAGAGTGTTTTAACGATTGCTATTTTGCATTATGAACATGTAAAACTTGCAAATGCCACCTCGCGTGCACGAACGCATGCTGGCACGAGCGTCGCTCACGGGCAACGTGATGCTCGCGTTAAAAAGTGTTGCTAGCGACTTAAGAAGAATATAGTGCACTGCAAAGTTGTCTTCTTTAAAAACAGATTGCTATCTTTTTCTTGAGAACTGATTATTCTGATACAGAACCACACACATTTATGTGCCCTACTTAATTTATGCCGCACGTTAGTGTGGTCTTAATGCGGACATCTGGTGGGCTCTGTCCTGAATGAGGTCACCCCACAGATGATGCATCAGGACTGTGTCTTAAATCCAAGGGAGCTGCCGTTTAGTGCGCCTTTAATGCGCAAATCGCTGTCGTTTGTATGTAACCCGATCTGTTTTGAAACGCAGCCAGTGAGTCAGAGTTGCGTGCGATTTCAGGACTGCTGTGTCCTTGATTCATGCACTTAATTTTCTCGTTTGCTTGCAGTAACACCCGGGGTGAGGTGAAGCAAATGTCGCTGGGATCGTTTTGTGTTGTTGTTTTAATCTCGTGATTGATTCCTGGCGATGAGGAAGTTTGTTGCTTGTGCTGTGCTCGTGTTTTCTGACGCTCACACTTGGTTTATGATTCAGTCCGTAATTTTATGATAATTAACTAAGATTTCCAGGTTAATAAGTCACTTACCAGATTATCAGTCAACTTTTTATAAATGTCAGAAAGATGATCAGGCTCATAGACAGCCTCGTGAAAGGGTGGTTCTTTTTTCTTAAATAGTGGACATTTTTTCACTTATTCACCTCATTTTCTGCTTAATTATGAGGTTAAATACTGCATTTTAAGCACCTTTTTGCTGGAGTAGCCTGTCATCATAACCACACTTTTTGATGTACCAAATATTTCCTAAACATTTAGAATAAAGAAATAATACAATAATCTATATACAAAAAAATACAATACTTATTTTTAAAATACACATTTATTACATCATATATCATTAGGAAAAAATAGAAATCTGTCAAAGTTCTTAAATGTAAAAGTGTATCCTATTATCATTTATTAGGCAAATAACAAACTGGCCAGCACATACAACTTTCCTCAGTCAGAATTTGGGAACCCGTGTAACTTCAGAACGGGAAGTAACATCGCGTCGAATTCGGTGTCGCAAATTCTGACAGCCAACACAAGATTCCACTTAGTCTTAAAGCCTTTTTCGATGGGTTATTTTCACAGTTTATTATGGCATAGCAGTCAAAATAGGACAGATGAGCTCATGTATTGTACAAGTTCTGGACTTTTTTTTCAATGAGGGGTGGGTCTTTCGAGGGGTGGGTCTTTCGAACCACCCGAACCCCGGCTATGGGCCTGATTATATTTACACTCAAATAAGCTGCGGAATTTCAGACTTATCAGTCTGAAAGATGTTTTGCCCTCATAGGCGCCACTTTGTTGATATCACACAAATATGAATGCATGTATGTGTGGGATGTAGTCTATAGACTTACATTTACTTTTTATCAAACTTTAGTGAAGCACTTCAGACAACAATTCTGTTTCTTCTAGATATAAAAACTCAAAAGTGCATAAACATCTCCTGATTAGGCACACGTACGTCTGCAAAATGTCTGTTTTAAATGTTTGTTTATCCTTGAAAAGTCTTGATAAAAGCCTTATTAACTTATTATCTGATAAATGGTGATTTATTAACAGTCCAAATCAATAACATCTTAAAAATCTATTCTAAATGTCTATTTAACTTCTGACAGGAGACGTTTCTCAGACGTATTGCAGAAGAGCAATTATTAACTCTTAAAAAACCTTCCAGATGTAAACAAGCAACAGACAGACGTCTCTGTGATGTATGTGTATTATCATGGCTAGTCATGGGCTGGTATAAGATTCTGACAGTATGATATCCTTGGATAAAGATATCACAGTTTCATGGTATTGTGATCACTGCTCTAAAATATATTCTTTTTTGAATGTCTGGGTAAAAAACAACAAAATTTTCCCCCTTAGAACACAATATATTTTATTTTGTGAATCATTGAAAGTATTTTGGAGCAGTAAACATCTCAGGCAAAATAATCCAAATGAATCGTTGACTTCTGCTGTCTGTTTCAAAAACACATTTCATTACAATTTTAAATGGCATCTTTGGACGTCTTTTACTGTAAAATACAGTAAAACCTTACACATACGCGGTATATAGGGCTGTGCTGTTTGGGGAAAATATCTAATTGCAATTTTTCTGACAGAGATAGCAATTGTGATTAATTTATATAGTCAAGATTCAGCTCAATAATCTGTGTAATAGCTTACTGCAGTGTGTGTTAGTTAAAAAAAAAAAAGAATCTGAAAAGATATTAACTTATTCCAACATTTACAAGATTGGTAGTGATTGGCAATACTATCAGTTGATTTATTTGCAAGACACTCCTCATATGGCTACCTGTGGTGCAGGTTGTTGTATTTTCTTGAGATGTGGCAACAATTCTGCGACAACTCTTACAAATTACCACAGAATCCCACTCGTCTGTGCTTTCCTGTTTGTTAGTTTTTTTATTGAGGGTGTTCCACTTAGTCCAAATACGCAATTCTGATTGGGCAGAACGAATGTGTCCTCATTCAATTGGCTAGTAAGACTGTCACACATAGACTACGATCACGCATTTGCTCAGGGCGAGAGGAATTAAATAATGCATATTTCAAATAGCAGCCTCTTGCGATTTAGCTAATCGCAACATTTTAAATTGCGATTCGATTTCGATTAATTGCACAACCCTAGTGGTATACCTTGAAAACTGTTATCATCCCATGCCTAATCATGACTTTGTTCTTGTGGATTTTGTTCTGTAAAACCAGTTGTTCGGCAATAGCAGCCTTTGCTATATTTGCATACAAGGGTCTGAAATGGGGTAAATGCATACATACTTTTAATTTCAGTCAGCCAGCCCCAGGGCTTCCTGTGAATTACCATCCCATACAAAATCGCTGCGTTTAAGATGTGATTTCTTTAAAAAAACCCGATCATCACTGCCTGGCTGAGATACGATATAAAAAGGGTATCAGACCAAACAAGAAGCACTGCATTAATATCTATTTTCCCTTGCCATGTCTTTAAAATATGGAAGTTAATTTATCCCAGTATTTTCAATAGAGTTTATGCGCTAGCCTGCTGCTAATGACGATGCCTGCATTTAAACGTTTTTTTGTGTCTTTTTACGCTTTAACAACCAAATGGATGCTTAAGTCGATTGCATTTTAATTACAATCACAACATCGATGCTGTCAAAGGAACCGTATGAAACTGAAAATAGTCGCATAAACCTTTCACCGAAAGTTCATCCTTGGCTAAAAAACTCTAGCTGTTCATAGAGCCCGTTAACAGGAGCTTTGGGCAGAATGCTTATCTTCAAATTAAATAAAAGAAACAATACATTTTCACATATTATTTTATTGCTTTCGATATCAATAACAGGATGTTTTAAATGTGTATATTTTTATTTTGTCTCATGAACAAAAATGTAATATTAGATGACATTTAGACTCAGAATTTAGTTCGTTTTTGCTGTATTTTGCCAAGGAAGTCTCAAGAAATGTAACATGAATAATACAGTAATAAAGTTATTGCTGACTTTCAACTGTTTCTATGAAACTGCTCCATATTCAACCAGCGTTAGTGCCACCAAATGGATCTGTAAAATAATAGTTTCCTAACATGTTTCCCTAGACCATTTATTGAAGGTGCCAGATTGATTTTAGCACAATTAATCTACATATTAATTGCTCATAGTTACCTTTACATAATAAACTTGTAAGAATTTTTAATTGGCACAAAAATTCAGTTTTCGAACGTGTTTGTAAACATTTTGAAAATGAAATAAGGTGACTTTTTTTTATCATGTGGTGTTTGTGCATGTCTTTGGTTTCTCCCTCAAACTCAAAACAAGTGTTGCCTCACTCTTTAATGTTTGCAAATGATTTTCAGAAAGGTCTCTGCGATTATTAAACAGACAGGTGTTTGAAGGCCAGGCTCATTTTCTAAATTACTCCTACTCAGGCCAGACAGGTTGTTTATGCACCAAAGTGACTGTTAGAAGTTGCGATGCTAGGCAACAGTGCTATCTAGATTATATTTCATGGGCCCTCTTATTGTGTCTGTGTAATTGAATATCAGATGAACAGATTGCGCTGGGTTTGAAGTGCCAGGCTCATCTCTTAGTCTATGCTGCATATTAAAAAAAAAAAAGAGCAGCACTGCAAATTTAGCTGATAAGATCTGTTAGGTCTTTCAGTCAAGTTATAAAATATCCTGAGGGTCTCTAAATGTTGTATTCTCTTCTGAGTCTATTACATAGCTTGTGATGGTGGTGTAATTGTTTATTTGTGTAAAAAACATAGATATTTATTGAGTTATTATATTAAGTTTAGCAATATTATTGATTAATATGCAAATGTATATGATTTATGTATATCATAGTGTTTGTAAAGTAATAGTATCTGCCTTTTTTATTTCAAATATATTTTATTGAACATTTTTAGTGCAAAAACATGTTAGAAAATTACATTGAGTAGAAACGTAATATCTGTCATACATGTAATTTGAGTTCTTTGAGTTCTGACCCCCACATGGAAAATAAACATAAAATAATAATAATAGTAAATAAAATTACATTGTAATAAAATAAACGAAAAATAAATAATAATAACACTAATAATAATAAAAATAAAAATGACAAAAAAAAATACAATATTACATTGCAAAAAGACATATTACATTTCTTTTGTCCAGGCTGAGTCTAACAGACAAGTTTTTAGTCTCAGAGACTTAAAGGTTCCTAGATAATCAAAGAAAGGGTCCCAGGTCCGATAAAATAGAAAAGGTTTGTTCTTAGCTGTGGAGAAAGCCTCAAGTGGGATTATGCTGCAGACTGCAAGCAGCCATTGATTTAAACTGGGCGGTTCTTCATTAATCCACTTTACAAGGATACATTTCCGAGCAAAGTAAATCAAAATATGTAGTAGGTCTCTGTTCCGAAAATTATAAGGTATATCATCATTGAGGCCCAGTAAGCAAGTCTTTGCTCCCAGTCGAAATGTACATTTAAAGATGCAGTCGAGCTGCTGTCTAATCGTATCCTATAGTATCTGCCTTCTAGTAGATGTCTTGTATGAGCGACTTGCTTTGTTTACCAAACAGTGGTTCTAATTGGATTTGCTTTGTAAACTTAAGTTAAAAAGTCTTCATGTTTGTCTTAAGGTTTTATCTCCTATACTCTCAGATTCAGTGCCCAGATCTTTACGAAATTCTGTGCAGAAATGGCTAAAATGTTACAGTGCCAAATGCAAATTATGAGAGTTTATCATTGAAAGGTGCTTTGGAGTTTGGTTGCAAAACTCTAGTTCCTTTTCTAAACATTAGTTGTTGTGTACTTGAGGAAGTGAGAGTCTGGAAAGCTTTTTTGTTTGTCTGAAATGCATGGCAAGTGAACTCAGTGCCTCTAATTGTCTTTAGCTTAGGTCCTGTTGGAGCATGTTTGAGTTTCAGTTGTGCAACAAAGTGAAGTGTGACGCCATGTTTGAATCCTGTGTTTCAGCTCTGCGTTTGATGCAAAGACAGGATTTAAAGTTGCTGTGAAGAAGCTCTCAAGGCCATTTCAATCCATCATCCATGCCAAGCGGACCTACAGGGAGCTGAGGCTACTCAAGCACATGAGACATGAGAATGTAAGTTTGCATCGCAGGCATTATGGAAATGAGCATTGTTTGGCTGCTCGAATGGCTGAAGTATTAGTTCGTCAAAATGATGAACTTCCTCACGCTCATGATGTTAATCCCAGAACAGTTTTTCTCTGTTTCATTGAACACAATATGTCACGACTGAATTGGCAGTCTAGAATATCTGATTTATTTGGATGTTAAATGTTTTCTGTGATTAAACTAGAATTAGATTAGAATTCACCATGAAAACAGTTATTTGGTGATGATTATAAAAATAATAATGATAATAATAGGTTGATGATAGGATATTTAAAGAGATAGTTCATTCAAAGCTTAAAATTCTGTCATCATTTACTCTACTAGGGCCACCACTAACAATAATTTTTTATCTATTAATCTACCGGCTAATATATATTATATAATGCTAACTTATGCTAGAAACATGCTAGAACCATGCTAATTTGTTACTACCTGGCAACTACTCAGAACACCTTAGCAACCAACCAGCAACACCTTAGCAACCACTCAGAACACCCTAACAACCACCTAGCAACACCTTAGCAACTGCCTAACAACATCTTAGCAACCACTCAGAACACCCTAGCAAGTGCCTAGCACCAACTTAGCAACCATCTAGCATCGCCTTAGCAACCTCCTAGCAACCACTCAGAACACCTTAGCAACCAATCAGAACAATGTAGCAACCACATAGCAACCACTCGGAACACACCAGCAACCACCTAGCAACACCCTGGCAATGACCTAAAACACCATAGCAACTACCCAGATCACCCTAGCAACGCTTTAGGACCACTCAGAACACCCTGGCAACCACCTAGCAACATCTTAGCAACCACATAAAACACCCTAGCAACGCCTTAGCAACTACTTAGAACACACAACAACCGCCTAGCAACACCTTAACAACTACCTGAAACCACCATAGCAACCGCCTAGCAACCACTCAGAACACCTTACTAAACGCCTTAACAACCAGTCAAAACGCCCTAGCAATGCCTTAGCAACTGCCTAGCAACCATTCAGAACACTCTAGCAGCCACTTAGCAACCATTCAGAACCCCCTATCAACAGCCTAGCAAGAAACATGCCAATCCGTACTAGAAACATGCTAACTTATATGTAGTTATAACTGGTGGTTTCACACTTCTTATAAACTACTTCAGTTATTTAAACATTAAAGCTACTTCACACTTTCACACTAGGCTTTCTCAAGCCACCATAAAGTGTGTCTACGAACTTTACGAGTTTTATTTGTTTTAAAAATAGCAGTTTGTACTATGCAAAAGTATTAACCTAAACAATTAACAAAATAATTAAAACTGTAAAAAAAGAAGACAAAAGAAGAGGTCTTAAAGTATTTAAAGTTGATAAATTCATTTAGAGAAATTTAAGGGCCTTAACCTCTTAAGGCCCAAGGTGTTTTTTACATGCATTTTATTTCTCTTTGCTATTTGGGCTTATTGGAACATAATAAGATTGAAATTTAAATAGATAAAATTTTGATATGATGTACTTTTAGAGAAAAAGGATGTCCATATATGTGGACTCGTGGTCCGAATTTACATAAAACACTTTTTCCTGACTGTTTTGTAATGCATATTTACCATATAATTTTTTTGAACTTGTTTTGACTATCAGAGAGTAAAAACAAATTTTTTCCACAATTTAAAAAATTAAAAATAGTGTTTGGGACGTTTCATATGCTGCAAGACGGTTGCTGGATGACACTGTATGTCTGTAACAAAATATAAAACATTTAAAGTATTTTAAATAGCCACTTAAGAGCTAAAATGTGCTGTCCACATATGTGGATACTCAAGCCCAGGTTATAAGGATTAACATGTCTTAAATGCTATTTTACAAGGTATTACATTTTGTATCAGTATGCTAAAGTTTGGGATACTGTGTAACTTTTTTTTTTTTTAGAAATCAGCAAAATCCTGCTAGATTTGACATCACACTGCTTTGTTAACTGAAGTAACCAAGGAAACACTGTTATTCCTGCAGTTCTAGTGGCCCATTTTCACGGTACAGTTTGGTTTGGTGTGCTTTCATGGCTGCTTCCACTGTCAAAGGGTACCTAAAAGCAAACCGTACCGTACCACTCTTTGGTCACCCTTTGCAATGGGTACCTAGCACGAAAAAAGGGTACCATAAGGCGGGGCAAGACGTGCAGCTGAACGCTATTGGTTTACAGAGATGTGTGACTTGCAGAAGCAGGAGAATGAAAACAAAGGAAGTGCCATTTTAAAAAACACAGCCGAGACATTACACTGTAATAATATATACATAATAACGAGTCATGGTCAACCCGAGCTCAAACAAAACTTGTCGTAGTCTTGATGAACAGCCACAAAGCCAAGAAGACCAAAATGCGCGTACAAATCGTGGTGGCCCAATATTCACCCTATAGAATCCTTTTTCTAACCGGGTTGACTATAATAACATTATAACATAAGATATTTAATGAGATAAAAAGAAGATATTTGGAAGAATGTTTGAAAACCGTAACCATTCACTCCCATAGTATTTGTTTTATCTATTATGGAAGTCAATGGTTACAGGTTTTCAGCTTTTTTCAAAATCTCTTCTTCAGTGTTCAACAGAATAAAGAATCTCATTAAGATTTGGAATAACTTAAGTGTGATTAAATAATTTTTTTTTTTGCGTGAACTATCCCTTTAATAATGAACCAAGTGCAGAGCGAGCTGTAGTTGGGAATGTGTGTTAGTATATCTTCAATTCAATGACCAAAACGTATTTATAGTACTGTTTTAGTTCATTAATAATATATTTTTGCAGTAGGTATTATACATTTATGACTTGTTTACCACATTTTAAGCACAGATGTTATAAAAAGTTTACTCTGTTTTTAAAGATGACTGTTGGTTGAATATTATTAAAGTTAAAAGTAAGTTGATTCAAACTCTTAATTCATTTTTCGATTTTTGACTCAACATTTTTTTCAGGACAATTGAACCTTTTCACATCCTATTCATTATTGTTCAGGTGGAAAGTGAAGAAAAATTGACAATTTTTCCTGTTGTTTTCGTTATTTTGAAATTCTAAGAAACCAAAATCTAAACTGTTTTGGGAGAGGGGTCAACAGGACCAAATATGGGTTATTTTTGGTGTATTCTTTGGTTTAGTCTAGGAGGGCGTTTCAGCTGTTGTACTTGTTTTACATGCTGTGCTAAGTGATCCTGATTTGTGTTCTTTGCACTTTGTGTTTGTAGGTGATCGGCTTGCTGGATGTTTTTACACCTGCCACAAGTCTGAAGGAGTTTAATGATGTGTGAGTCAGACATTTTACTTCCTCTCTCTGAGATGTTATTCACTTAACTTGATTAAAATGACTGAAGCAGTACTTTATGCATGTGTTGATGGTGAACGTGTGTATCTGTCTGTATGTTTGTGTTGTTAAGAAATGCATTCAAAGCCAAATATTCTTATTTAACATCAATTATGTTCTTCTAATGAATTTTGTTCTAAATTATGAATCTTTTTTCTATTTATTAAGATTCTGAATAATTGTTGCATTTGTCATAAAATGGATAAAATAGAATAGTTTTGAACAATTAATCCCAAATAATCACATAGAAAAAAAGTTGACATTTACATGATGATTTTGGGCACTGTTCATATTTATTACATGGTTTCCGCTACATTCATTCTTCCATGGTGGGCCGCCACGCCAAGATTCATCCCGCCACGGCTACATTACAGCTTCTCATTCAAAACATTCTATTTTTTAATAGCGGGTGATAATCGCACCAAAAAGTATTAAAAGGTAAGTGAATTATAACAGCGCAAATTTTTCTGTAACCGTAGTAGTGCTGTGTGTCATTTGTTTAACCCTTTAAGGTTACGTGCTGACTGTTACAGGTGCATGATGCGTGAGGCCAGCAAACATGACGTATAGCTGTTTTACTTTACTTCAGGACGCATTAATACCGGAGGCATTCATAAATATTTCTAGAAAATGCTGGAGACATACTCGTTACATAAACGCACTAAATCGCACTTCAGCAGCGTTTATTTGAGAGCGCACAAGAAGATCTGCGCGCTCTTAAAGTGGCTTATATTTGAGGGGGTGTGAAAAGTTTTTTTGCACGAGCAGAAAAAATCGGCGCGCAAGCAAAGAGATCCGCATGCTCGTAGGCTATTACATAAATGTGATCTCGACTTCTAATACTGAGCTCACAACATTTGTCATTGAAATAACGCCACATAGTTGGTAGATCTGTTAAAAAAAGGCCTGCCGCCACAGCTGGAAAAAATCCTAGAGGAAACACTGTATTATGTTCATATTTACATTTTTTATATTTACCATAAAACTATAGAAATATTAATTTGTTTAAATATTTATATGCAAGCATAAACCTGTCTCTGTGTGCATTTATATATCCATAATAAAAATACACCGTACACACTAGGGCTGCGCGATATAGGAAAAATCTAACATTGCAATATTTTTTTTATTCTGTGATTATATATGAATATAATTTCACCAGATGAAATATGAATACAATTTCACCAGATGAGTTGAATAACTATTTTGAAAAAAGAGATCATTTTAGATTGATTGGGATGATTCTGTATGAGAGTATATGCTTAAAATATAAGAAACAATCTACAAGCATAGAAAAATTCAATAAAAAAAGATACAAATTATATTAACAGTGTCTAATTGTTTTACGATGAGTCGATCTAATTTCAGATGTAAAGTAAATTTATAATCAATTGTAAAATAATACTGCATAGTCTTCGTTCAATAAACAATTACCTTTTTATTCATTTGTCAAAATTACAAACGTTACAATTTCTTAGGCCTGATTGCTTTTAAAACCCTCACGCAGTCACAGGCCTCAAAAAACACTTGTGAAATGATATTTATAAAGCAGACTCAACATTGCGTATCCTCATGATGTGAATACTGCGATATCAATGCTGAAAAGATGTATTGTGCAGCACTAGTACACGTGCATACATTTTGCACAGGATTAATGGTTAAACAGCACTAGAATAATAATTTAAAAAAATTATAATATGAAAGTTTGAACTGCAAATTAAAATGACTTCTGAAGGAACATGACACTGACTGGATAAGTGTTAAATATACCTAAATATATATCATTTTACAATATTGCTGTTTTTGGTGTGTTTTAATGCAGCTGTGGTAAGCAAAATGAGACTTTTATTATGCTGGCCTCACACAGTAAAATGAATTCAAAGACTATTTATTACACCTGGCAAACTGAAGCGGTTACAACACCCAAAAATAGAAGGATGTGTAAGCCAAATGAAGGTGTGACATGATGGCAGACACATCAGAGGCTTCTTTGTTTTGCTTAAAATGAGACCAATTTATTTTTGATGAATCGTGACACGTCCTTTAGTACTGCTTCATTATCTTCTCTTTGTATGTTTAATCCTAATGTCTCTCGTACTAAACCAAAATGCATTCTTTATCCTGTGCTCTTCAGTATGTGATTATAAGCATGTTTTTAGGCTCTCAATGGTTTATGGAGTTTCAGGTTTCCACAAATGCTAAGTGTTTTGTGCTGCCTGGCTCCAGCCTAGCAGCGGTGGGTTAGTGGGGAATGCTAAGGATACAGCCAGGTTGTAAAACCAGATGCGGCAGTGACTTAACATCGATTTTGCTGCCAAAAATAGACATGACGCACAGTGATGTATGAAGGGCATCTGTGCTCCTTCCGCTGCTGAAACTAACAGAAGTGTTTTTGTCAGGGAATATAGGTATATTAAGGTGGCACAGTATGTGTCCTCCTCCACTGATATTGCCACCTTTGGTAAATATGAGCAAAGAAGGCTCACTACTTACGTAAGTCAGGGTAGGTTATTTGTAGGGGAACCAGGATACAGATTGTTTGTGTCATGGTTTTGGGGTCATGGTTTCAGAACGGTTGGGTGTACAACATGTTCAGTAAATAAACAGGACCTTGTCAGATAAAGATAACAATCAATTTACAAGCAAAAATCACAAATTAATACAAAATAGGAATTAGAAAAATAACATTAAAGAGAGCTTCTCAGGTTTTTCAGGTATCTAACTGGAGTTGGAGGTACAGAAACTGTATAATATAATCCAGTATAACACTCTATAGTGGTCCTTTGTTAATTGTGGGAGTTGCATTCTAAAAGTTACCCGCAATAGGTGAAATCCACGCTTTATTTTTTACAATTATTATAAGGCTGTAAATCCCCTCTCTACACACATAATACACTTTTCTCAGACAGGCATTCATATTTTCACACTTTTCTGTCTTGTTTAAACACTCTCAAAGTTAAAACTTTCGTAGAAAAATAAGTCCAGAATTATAGAATGAAACCAGGCGACATGGAGGCGCAGTTGGTAGTGCTGTCACCTCACAGCAAGAAGGTCCTGACCTCGGCTGGGTCAGTTGGTGTTTCTGTGTGAAGTTTGAATGTTCTCACTGCGTTCGCGAGGGTTCTTCTGGGTGCTCCGTTTTCTCCCACAAGTCCAAAGACGTGGTACAGATGAATTGGGTAAGCTAAATTGTCTGTAGTGTATATGTGTGAATGAGTGTGTGTGGATGTTTCCCAGTGATGGGTTGCGGCTGGAAGGGCATCCGCCACGTAAAAACATGCTGGATAAGTTGGCAGCTCATTCCGCTGTGGCGACCCTGGATTAATAAAGGGACTAAGCCGAAAAGAAAATGAATGAATTATAGAATGAAACCAAAGATCAAAACCATTTGATCTTCATTTATTTATTCCGTAAGGGCGTCCTATAGCCGTGTAACTTTTACCCTCCTTTAGCATGTCCAGAAGTTCAACTTTTTGTGCAATGGTTAGTATCTTCCTCTGCCTTTTGGGTATTATCGCAGGTGCCATTGACAATGCAGAGTGTTTCGTCGACATTATGGGGAGAAAACATGCAAACATATTTTGCAAGATTTATGTAAATTTGCCAAGCTGAACACATTCTGTATTGTAGAGGAGACACGGCACGGAGGAGATTGATTGACACTGGTCTACGGCCAATCAGAACGCAGAACACAATGCACTTATCAGGCACAGAACACAATGCGCTGTAGAATTACATGGAAAAAAATCCACGAAACTACGAGGTTGCGAAAAGTGAATCGCGTTGTAGCAAGGCACCACTGTATATAAAATTCAGAGTGTAATTTATACAAAGGTTAAGCATTATTGAAGATACAACAACTGTTCAGACAATATGTTTTCACTTTAAGATTCTACACACTGAGCAAAAAGCATAACTTCTTGATGCTTGTGTTCTAAGGCATAACCAATCGAATATTAATCTAGTCAGGCATGTTCACACAATTATTTTTGTGAGTTCCAAGGAGTTTTACCATTTATAAACGAGACTAAATTGTTGTAACTTTCGTTCACCTGTTCGGATGAGACTTCTCAAATCTTTAACATGAGTTCTCTTCACACCTTGATGCTCAGCGTTTAAGTAACAAAAGCTTAAATGAATTTAGTTTAAACATGGCTAGTTGCGTACATGGTGTGCTTTTGGTTCCATATGGACTCACTGTCAAAACCTGGTTAATAATAACACCACGAATGACTGAACTTACAGCACTCTGAGTTTACAAAAAGTGGTTTAGTTTTGTGACTAAGAGCCAGTTCAGAGAGTAATAAAAGCTTAGTTTGTTTAGTATGTTAATAAATTTAGTATGATAGTAAATGTATGGACATTTAGTATGGTAATATGTATATAGAAATTGATGTTTGGTCTTGGTGGTATATGTCTGCTATGCTGCTGCCGCTTTTATTATGGCAGAGGAAGTAACGAGACTTGCTACTGCCAGTATATTCACTGACATGCAGTATGAGAATGTAATGCGCTGCTGCAAACATAATACATATGTAACCCCCGTAGCAGATCTAAACTGGTTGTGGAGGGTCTTTGAAAAAACACATTGCACATGCTAGTGTAAAACAACACTGAGGCATTTAAAATGCTAAGGAGAAAGCTCATTGGCTGCTGAGTAGACGGCAAACAATCTCCTGTGCCATGTAGTTCATGGGATAGGTGTGACCCATCAGCCTGTGTGTTGCAAAGCTGTGTTGCAAAGCTTCATGACAGAACTTTGTATGCATCGGAAAAATGCTAAATGTTTATTTCTTACATTTAAATGCAAAACCATAAAACATAATTTTCATATGCACATTGAACCTGGGAGGTCATACCGAACAATTCAATATTGTATTGATTATTGTGGCATCCCCAGTGATTTGGTTCAAAAGCATTTTTGATATGCTGGATTAAAATCTCCACATCTCAACAGCACTTACCTTAACCTCTTAAGGCCCAAGGTGTTTTTTTACATGATTTTTTTATTTCTCTTTGCAATTTGGGCTTATTAGAACCTAATTAGAATAAAAGTATCATCTTTTGATATGATGTACTTTTAGAGAAAAATGATGTCCATATATGTGGACTCGTGGTCCGAATTTACATAAAACACTTTTTCCTGAATTAGTTTTAATGCATATTTAACATACGAGTAAAAACTGTTTTCTTTCCCATTTTGGACAGTTAAAAATAGGGTTTGGGACATTTCATATGCTGCAAAACAGTTGCAGGATGACACTTTATGTCTGTAACAAAATATAAAACATTCAAAGTATTTTAAATAGCCACTTGTAATAAATAAAATAGCTAAAATGTGCTGTCCATATATGTGGACACTCAACCCAAGGCTGTCAAATTTATTTATATTGTCTGTGGAAGGCAAAGACCTAAAATGTTGGTTCAGACATTACAAGGCTGTTCAACCTGTCTGTCAAGATGTGGATTTGCCTAACTCTGTGTACCCTGTTCATGCAGGCAGGTCAGTTCATCAGCGCATGTCCACTAAAGTAGCTGAAAGTGCCTGCGTTATTCCAGAAATGCTTTTGCTGAGCTTCTTATTGTGTTTATCTCTGAGTTAAACACTCTCCAATTGCCAGCTTATTTAAAAACTGCTGGGCAGACAGCATTTTAGATGAAACAGATGCTCAACACCTTATCATGCTGTTGGCCTTTTAACAAGCAGCGTGTTCATTGAAAACAAATATGTTGTTTCTGATGTCCCAAGAAAAAGCACTTTGGTGGACACTACATTACTGCTGTAATATTAATCCTGTTGGACTGTAGTGTGTTCCTCTTAAAAGTGCTCAAGTTTGTTTTTCAATGAGAGTTCAGACTTTTTTCTTTCTTAACTTGTGGTGATTTAGAATGATAGTTTTGGAGAATTTTTTGACTTTAAGACCTAACTAACTTCTGCAATTCTTTAGCTGACTAGGCATGGGCTGTTTAAGGATTCTGACGGTATGATAACCTTAGAAATATCACTGTTTCAATTACCACGGTATTGTGATTACTGCTCTAAAATATATTTGTTTTTAAATGTCAAAAACAACAACTTTTTTTCCCCTGTAAACACAATATTTGATTTTTTTATGAAACATTAAAATATTTTGGCACAGTAAACATGTCAGGCTAAATAATTAAAATAAATCATTAGTTTCAAAAACACAGATTTCTTTACAACTTTGAAAAGGCATCTTTGAAGATCTTTCTTATATAATATAAAGTAAAGCCACTGCACTTAAGCGGTGTATAAGCAATTAGTTTTTTTATGGGCTGACCTGTAGCTTTTGATATGGATGGTCCTTTTATGGTGGAAATTCCATAGTTGCCATAAAAACTAAATAAAATAGTAGTAAAAAAAAAAATAAACAAACTTTCATATATATTGTAGGAGCGATATAACAAAAAGATTTTGCTGTTTTAAAACCTTGACTTTTCCAAACCGGCAGTTAACCTTGAAACCGGATATTGTCCCATGCCTACAGCTGACTTTCTTGGAGACTTTTGGCCTTTAAACCATCCTTCTACCTCTGAGTTTGGACCAAATGGACATGTCCTATTAAAGGCTGATTCCTAACATTTACCATTGACTGTAATTTCTCCATTATCACTCTAATGGTGGAAATGACATTTTAATTTTGCAATTTTTTTTTTTTTTTATAGTCCCTTCCTTTTGTGTTTTGTGAAGCTCAACAACCTTTTGCCACAAATCACAACACAGTTCTTTAGTCTTATCTATTGAGTTGAATGACCGAATGAGTTTGGCCAGTGTGTTTCCTTCTATTTAAAGCCCTAAGAGACAGTTGTTATAGTTAAACAATTTCCTCTTTCTTGTCACTTAATGTACTAAATGTAAGTTAACTCATATATTTAACAAAAATGTAGATATATTTGATTTGTTTGCAAATATTATTTCTTCACCAAAGAATTCAATATTAGCAGTGGGCACTGTAGAAGCATGTTTGACTTTTGTTGTTGTCTGTAATCTGTGTTTTTCTCCTAAATCGTTGGGGGTAGGATGTATTTGTTGATGATCTATAATGCTGAGATCGTGTCTATTGGGTGGAGAGTGTTTCTGGGATTAAGTAGGGCTTATTTTAAGCTCTGCTGTGTGTCGCAGCACAGTGCCTCAGTTTGACCTGAAGCTCCACCCTCTGGCTGCGAGTCAGTTCTGCTGGAGTTTAGACTGCAGTAACATGATGGCTGGAAGATTATGATTGTTGACGTGCCTAAATATACTGTGGCAATCTGACCAGGTGCAGTGGTCAATAAATGGTTTCACATTAGTGAAATCAAAGGATGACTTCTTAAAATGTAACTTTATATTAATCTGCTTCTTCTAGTTGAGTAATTAAGTATGGTTATACTTCAGTAAAAAAAATCATATTTATTTGATCAAAAAAGGTCCAAGGTGTGTACATTTTCAGTGCTTTTCAAGGAATTAGTTTGCTTTATTTAATCTAATATACAGTAAATGTGTATAAGTATTTTAAATTGTGAAATGTATGTTTCCTGTAGTCTTTCTACTACAAATCCTCTTCAGGTTTACCTATGTTTTAGTCATCTGAAAAGGGATTTAGTCTAATAAGTAAGTTTTAGATTCATCATCTACAATTAATAGATTTTGGTTAAATTGTAATGCATAAATTAAAAATTTCTCTAAATTTTCCAAATATACTCAAATATACTCATGAAGAAAAACTTTATTAACACAATATTAAAACTTAAATAATAATAATTTGGTTTTCGATGTACAGCACAATAAATCTGTGTTCATTTATTGAAAAATGCTATTTATTTCTGTTTTATTTTATTTACTTGTCACATGATTTTTTCAAATATTAGTCTAATGTGGTAATTTGGTTAAATGAATGAAATCTTTCTAAATGGAGGTTTTCAAGACATCTGGTGAAATTATATTTATATTGCAGCAAAACAAAACATTGCAATGTCAGATTTTTCCATTATCATGCAGCCCTAATCAGAAGTATTTATTCATTATTGTAAGGAAAACATTGGATAATATTGACGTATTCTTAATACCACTAGAGTTTATCTCCCTATTGTTTTTTTCTGTCACAAACCTAAAAATAGTCTTCAAAATAAGTGCAAGCAGCTACTCCTGAAAACAGATCCGGTGGCACATCCTGATTGTGAGAGTTAGCAGTTCAGCTCCAGGGCCACACATTTTTTTTTTTGGAAGCATATTCAGCAAAGTAACACGCATTCATTTAGTGAAAACAGAACTGAATGTTCCCTATATTTGAGGTGGTGCCGTCACTCCCAGCAGCAGCTTAACAGTTGGCAGGAGAGTAACATTCTTCTTGTGCTCTGATTGGCAGGTACCTGGTGACTCACCTTATGGGCGCTGACCTGAATAACATCGTAAAGTGTCAGAAACTGACCGACGATCACGTTCAGTTCCTCATTTACCAGATACTGAGAGGACTAAAGGTGAAAACTGCACTTTTTAATCCTCTGACTAACACAAACAAGAATGTCAACTCTTAGGAAAAGAAGGAAAATAGCAATGGAAGGCGAAGTGTTATGTTCACAACAATGAAATAATATTGTCTAGACAAATATTTGACCTGTTTTTAGTGTGTAATTTAATGTTGACCCTGCATTTTTTTTTTTTTATTTCTGTTTTTCTTTTTTTCTTACCAGTACATCCATTCAGCTGACATAATTCACAGGGTAAGTGTTGCAACTCAGGCACACGAGGAATGGCCTGCAGGCTTTTTTTTCTTCTCAGAAATTCAGTCTGTGCTGCCCCATGGAGCCAGTACTTCCTGGCATCAAAATGTTACAAGCCCAGGCCTGTTTTTGTATAAGACTAAAACTAAAGATTGCTAGAAATTCATTCGATTTGGGAGATTTTTGATTTATTTTCAGCTTGATATCTACTGACGTTTTAAGTCATCATTGGTTGTCATGGAAAATAACTAATTCTACAATTTGTGATGTATAAAAAACTGATACGGATTTTTTTGCCAATATCTAAAAATAGCTGTAGAGGCCAATTAAATATAAACATGATATGTTTTTTATTTGTTGGCAGTTTGAAGTTCTGTTGTTTTTATATTGGAATAGTGAAAAACACATCAGATTTGTGAGACATGTATGACACTAGTCAAAATCCTCATCCCGTAAAATATATTGTTTATATTTACAGCCTGAAAGAAGATATTATTAGTATTAATAAGCTTTTACTGGTCAATAGCAATACGACCGCTGATATATTGCTCTTCACTACAATAAATACATTTAGGCCAGGTTTAAACTTTGTGATATTTGCCCATTTTACAATTTTTCTAATAACAACAGCTTGTTCACACTATTTCAGTAGCCTTTATTGAGGTTTCACTCTTGTGTCTGAAAGTTAGATGCTAGTTAAAAATAACAAAAGCTTAAATTTATTCAGAAAAGGAGCACAAATTAAAAAGATTAAATTTCTTACAGCTCAAAAAAACTTTTTCTTTTTCAGAAGTGTTAATGTCTATGAATTCATATTTAACTGCATGCATTTGTTTTTATGAACTGAGAAACATGTTGTTTTTTGTCTGTAGTAATTTAAATAAATTTAATTAATAAATGACTGCAAATATTCCTTTAAAACATTTAGTCTCAACGAATCATAAAACGAGAGTAATATTTACTAATTGTTTTTCAGGATTTGAAACCCAGTAATCTGGCAGTAAATGAGGACTGTGAACTCAAGGTGAGTTTGTCACTTTTTTGTTTGTTTGTATTTGCTAGTAGTGTAGTTACTCGCAATTTAATTTATATTAACTGTCTCAACTCTTTGTATTTCCATCTCAGATCCTTGACTTTGGCTTGGCTCGACACACAGATGATGAGATGACTGGGTATGTGGCCACAAGGTGGTATCGTGCCCCTGAGATCATGCTCAACTGGATGCACTACAACGTGACGGGTAACACAACTGCATCTGATACAGTACAAATCTTCACATTTTGATCAGCCACTACATAAAACCCGAAAATAAATGAAAGACATTTAGCAAATTATAATTTTGAGACCAGGCATGACCAGGCATATACCAGATGTTGAATTGGACATTCTAGGTTGACACATTCATATTTATTAAATAACGAAGAATCACCTAAATGTAAAAACTGCCAGACTGCTCTTACCATCAAACATATTTTGTTAGAATATAGAAGTTTAAATTCCATTAGACAAATTTTTTATAAGGAGAGCACTTTGATGGACATTTTTAAAAAGGTACCACCAGGAAGAGTTTTACATTTTTTTTAAAATCAAAAATAGAACTGAAAAATCATATTTTACTTTGAACATAACTACATAACTTTGAATACATTTTTTTTGTAAATTTTATCTATTTATATTTTATGTATTTGTTTAAATAACTTTTTTAGTATAATACAAATTTGTTTTTATTATGTTTTATTTTAATGTATATCCATTTGGCCACGAAATAGCCATAAGTTGCTGATGTGGCAATAAATATGTAATAAATAAAGCCACCAGGGGAGGAAATGCTTTTTAGAGAACCATTTTGTGATGTTTTTGAAAGCAGTCTAATGCCCAGTTTATTGAGAATACTCCATTCATTTGATCAAAATTGCTGAAAATAAATAGTAAATTACTATTTAGTAAAATACTAATTCAAGTGAACTTCTTGAGACCATTCTAAAAATTTCTTATCACTATCTAATATTGTTGTGGAACCTGTTTTTTTTCTCAGGATTATTTGGTGAATAAAATGTGTTTAATTGATTTATAGACCTTTAAAACTGTAAATGTTTTAACTGAAGTATTAAATTTGTACAAATGATTTTGTCTAAAATGCATTTAGTTTTCTCTTATTTTGGTTAGGGCTGTATGGTATGATGATATCTAATGTGGTCAGTTCAATTGTAATTCATCAATAAAAGTCTCTACATTTTCCAAACTTAAGTACTCCTGAAGAAAACTTTTATTAACAAAGAATTTTTTTTTAGTTCTTTTCAATTAGATTGCTTTCCAAATTGTGTGACGAGAAAGTTGGGTCAGGACATAAGAAAGTGCACGTGTGTTTGCTGCCTCTCCACTAATGCTGTTTCTTGATTTGTTTTCAGTGGACATTTGGTCAGTGGGCTGCATCATGGCTGAGCTGCTGACGGGCAGGACTCTGTTCCCTGGCACCGATCGTATCCTTTTCCTCTAATTTCCCCTTCAGTGACCTGCTGAACACGCTCTGTGAACCGCACCACTGCTCTGAGTCACAAATGGCCACAATTAAGTTTTTAATGCATAGAAATATTAGATGTTTTAAACTTTTCATTTCATTCTTTATGTCTGCATTGGCAACACTGTCTATCTTGTCTTACTCTGAACTTTTGTCCTTCTTGCTTAAGCTCCACCTTCAAGCTGTGCCTCAAGACGCAACAGTGATTTGAAGGAATTATGATTCATAATGAGTATGCAATAAATGTCCTTGCAACAAATGACATGCTGCTTTCTCTCTTTCCACTTTTTTTTTTTAACCCCAATGACAAATCTTTTCATATTTCAGCTCTTGCAGTGTATTTTCCCTTCTCTGCTTTGCATATTTGCCACTCTTGTATCCAGCTCCACACCCCAAGGAACAGAAATACTTGCCAAATATTTTCCCCCTCTCGCAGGCAGAACACACCTGTGCGGCTGCTTCTTCTGACTTGCTTTTTCTGGGCAGGCTGAAAATGTTTAACGTGTGCTATTTTTACCAGCTTGCGTCTTTTCACAGATATGACTGAACCTTCTTTGCTTTCCTGTTCTTTAAGTACACATGAAGAGTTCAGATGTGAAAACCTCTTGGTGCCATTTGAAATATTCTTTTAGAATAAGCATTTTTCTCAGCCTCATTTGTTTATGGGGAGTTATTTCACTTTAATGCAATGAAAAGAATCTATTTATTTAATTATATTTAAATTACTGAACCCTACATATAGTAGCCTTGGTAAAATACTTATTCCAGATGTTTTTTGCATCTGAACTCTTCACGTAAAACCCAAATAAGCGATTCCTGGTTTAAAATTTTGTGGCGTGTTCATTTTTAAGCCACGCTAGTTTTCCTTTATCTTATTTTACTAGACATCGATCAGTTGAAGCTCATTATGCTTTTGGTTGGGACTCCAGGACCCGGGCTGCTAATGAAAATATCATCAGAGTCTGTGAGTTTGATATATTTAGGGAGTGTGTACTTGCTAAAGATGCCTGTGTGTCAATTTTCAAAATGGAAAATCCATTTTAAGCCAGCAGCTGTGCTTTGAGATGGCTTTTCATCTGGTTCAGGAATGTTTACTCCAGTCTTTTTATAGTATAGTTTTATTGTCACATTTGATCAACATAATACATCATTGCTTAAATGAGTGTATTGATTCCTTTCCAAAAAAAGATAGTAAACTGATAGACCATCTTGGACCTGCTGCAAAACTACTTACCGAATGGTCATGCTGTGTTAAAGGAATCAAGCTGGTTTCTTAAACTTTGCATTTGGTTAAGCAGCTAACAGCTTTTGTTCTATTTTTACTAATGTGTGTTGATTGTGTTTGTGATTAAAGTCACTAATTTAAAAGTTGTTTTTTTCCAGTGTTTTCCAACTAAACATTGCCTTCACTTTTAGATTGGTGATTGGTCGATCTGGGCATCTGTTTGAAATTGAATCTTGACGTCTTAACTGAAATTAACCTGCCCGATTTTTGTCTTCCAGCTCTGCTGATTTCTGCTGCATTTCTGATTCTAACACAATCTCTTGCTATTCAAAGCATGACATTCTTCTGTGCTGTTTATGAAAACAGTTTGCATGCCACTCATCTCCTGTCTCTTTGTATTTTCATTCCTGTCTTTCTACCTAGAGCAGTGGAGAATCACACAATCATGTCCAGATAATTTTTGATAGATATGCATTTAGTGTATAGATTTATGATACACTAAATTTGTTGATCGTGAGCTCCTTGACACGGCCTTCAAAGATATAAACCAGCTTCAGCAGATAATGCGACTTACAGGAACTCCTCCTTCCTCTCTAATAAGCAGGATGCCTAGCCATGAGGTGAGCTTGCTGTGGCCCCACCCCCTGTTTGCAGAATACCCATCATGTCCATTAATTAGCACATACAGTCAGGTCCATAAATATTGGGACATTGACACAATTCTAACATTTTTGGCTTTATACACCCAACACAATGGATTTGAAATTAAATGACTGCAGACTGTCAACTTTAATTTGAGGGTACTTGCATCCAAAGCAGGTGAACGCTGTAGGAATTACAACAATTTGCAAATGTGCCTCCCACTTGTTAAGGGACCAAAAGTAATGGGACAGAATAATAATCATAAATCAAACTTTCACTTTTTAATACTTGGTTGCAAATCTTTTGCAGTCAATTACAGCCTAAAGCCTGGAATCCATCTAGACATCACCAGATGCTGGGTTTAATACCTGGTGGTGCTCTGCCAGGCCTCTACTACAATTGTCTTCAGTTCATGCTTGTTCTTGGGGCATTTTCCCTTCATTTTTGTCTTCAGCAAGTGAAATGTATGCTCAATCGGATTCAGATTAGGGATTTGGCTTGGCCATTGCATAACATTCCACTTCTTTCCCTTAACTGTTGGTTGGTTTTGCAGTATGCTTTGAGTCATTGTCCATCTGCTTTGTGAAGCGCCGTCCAATGACTTCTGAAGCATATGGATGAATATGAGCAGATGATATTGCCCGAAACACTTCAGAATTCATCCTGCTGCTCATGTCAGCAGTCACATCATCAATAAATATAAGAGAACCAGTTCCATAGGCAGACATACATGCCCATGCCTGGACTCTACCACTACCATGCTTTACTGATAAGGCTCATAAGCAGTTCCTTCCCTTCTCCAAACTCTTCTCTTCCCATCACTCTGGTACAAGTTGATCTTGGTTTCATCTGTCCATAGGGTGTTGTTCCAGCACTGTGAAGGCTTTTTTAGAACTCTAATCTGGCCTTCCTGTTTTTGAGGCTCACCAACTCAACAAGTGGGAGGCACATATGCAGACAACGTTCACCTGATTTGGATGTAAATCCCCTTAAATTACAGCTGACTGTCTGCAGTTTAAGCACATCTTGTTTGTTTAATTTCAGATCCATTGGATTGGTGTATAGAGCCAAAAATGTTAGAATTGTGTCAGTGTCCCAATATTTATGGGCCTGACCGTAAAATTCAAATTGCATACTAAATAGGTGCTTATTCAAATAAACTGCTATAAAATGTTCTGTGTAATATGAATGTATTCCAGACATAAGCTGCGTCTGAATTCAGCTTCGAAATCCAGCCGAATGTTAGTTGCGTCCCATATGATACACTTTATGGGACACCATGCACATGTACACATGGAACATTTTTATTTATTTATTTTATTTTATTTTTTTATTAATATTATTTTTTTTTTCTACTAAATGGTAAAATGGTTTCCTGGCAATGTTAAATCAACTTCAGAATTGAGACACAGCTACTGATTTACCATAGTCATAGTCGCCGTTGTCATGTGACCTATTAACATTAGCTGCGTCAGTTTTACTGCCATTCATTAATCTTTTCATGTGGCCTTGTGCAGTCGGTGGTAGGAAACCTGTGGCTCTTTGACCAAAAATAAGTTGCTCTCTGTCTTTCTTCAGAAATATTTTAGTTTAAAAACGATAACAATCACTAGAAATCAGTTTCCTATTGAAAATACAATAAACATTTATTGTATAAGTTTTAATTTACTGAATAAGAACTCTTTTTACAATAAAAGAATATTTCGACCAATGCATGTGTGGCGGTGTGGATGAACTATATATATATCCATCCCAATGGCTATATCAGAAAAGACTCTTTGCTGAAAAAAGCATTCTGACCCCTGATCTAAGTCATGCAAGTGCCTACTTTTGTTTTTTATTATTTTATTTTATGAATACTGTGAATTCAGACTTACCAATTTAAGTGCATTTTAGCTACTATAGTAGGTATGCATGTGATTCCAGATGCAGTCAAAATGTGTCTTGGAAAATGGCTCCATTTAGAGCATTGCATCATTGAAGTCCCAATAAACCGGAAGTATTGTGACGCAGTTCCTAAAGAATCAGATAATTAAATGAGAAAACAGTGGGCGTGGCTTGTTTTTTCCCTACTAGCGAGCTGATTAGATGTAGTAAAGTAGGCATGTCATTCAGAAAGATTGGGAAAAGGGTTTGAGGAGAGTTATTACAACCTAACAGACTTCTCCTGCTCACTATTGCAGTTTGCCACGCCTATTACCTCAAAATCACGTAATTGAGAATTTAACTGAAAACAAAAAGGAAGTCCATTTTCAGATTTCAATTAAAGATTAGAAGCGCAAACTATTTTTTTTTTCTTAATGACATAATGAATTGTTCACCGCAAAACTGGAAACATGAGCTAACAAAGTCATATGGTCAGTTTTGATTTCTTGAGAACTTGAGGGAAAAAAAAAAAATTATTGCAATACCGCAAAGAATGGTGTTGTATTTTCCTAGTAAAAACTCATTTGTTGTGCCATCACTCCACTTCATGTTCCTCTTTCCGATTTTTCTTCGGGTGAGAGAAACGCTGGTCTGAGTGTTCATGAAGCAAATATAAATAATGATCTTCTAATTAAATTACAATGTTCCTGAATGTTGGATACCGAGACCAGCAGTGTGATAAAAAACAGGAAAACATTCCGATGCTGATGGACCAAGACCCTGTTCACATCGAAATGCATTTCAATGTATGCACAAAATTGGTTTATTGAATAGTCATTACATCCAGACAGATCTAGCTGTCGGTTTTGGTGAGTTCTGTTTTTTTTTTGTTTTTGTTTTTTTAAACCACATACTGCTCTGGCATGTAAACTACACCGTTTTTAGTCACTTTCATGTGTATGCAGATATTTTTTTTAGTCAACTCAGTGTTTACACAACTTTCGTCGAAGAAAAAAAAAAAAAAGATTGGAAAGGGAAAGCTCTGGCTTCATGTGCATAAACATCTAATTAAATTCAGGGGCAATAACAAACTGTTGTCTTATTTATTAGTACATTTTCAATACTTCTCCACTTTCTCTTGCGGTGTCCGCTTGCTGCCTAGCCTCATGCAGTTTTTCTCACTGATCTCTGCGAGCTGAAATCACTGTCTGTCATCTCCAGCACAGATCCCTCTGCAATTGTCTGCTGCATTATTCAGCATACTAACACAATGTTATGATTCACAGGGTTTGCAATGTATGTGCAAAACACGAGTGGTTGTCATGGTGATCTAGTCAAAAATTACTAGCAAGCTCAAATTTTAATTAGCTTCAAATGAAAAACGTCTGGTTTATTGACATTGTTTCATTCATTCTGACTGCTCATGGTTTACCTGTTGTTTGTTACAGGCTCGTACTTACATCAGCTCACTTCCTCAGATGCCCAAGAGGAATTTTGCAGATGTGTTTATCGGGGCAAATCCACAAGGTAAAAGACATACTACAATTTAAAAGTCTGGGGCTATTTTTTAATGGAAGCATACAAGTAGCAAAATTCATTTTGAAATATAATCTGTAAAATTGCAACACAAAATATAAAATGCAGGGTTCATACGGTCATGGAAAACCTGGAAAAGTCATGGAATGTTGGCATGACATTTTCCAGGCCTGGCAAAGTTTTGAAAAATAGAGAAGCCCACAAGGTTTTGAAAAAGTCATGAAAATTACATTTACATTTAGTCATTTAGCAGACATTTTTGCTCACAGCAACTTAAGCTGTGGTCACAAGAGCTTGTGGTTGCAAAATTCTGTTGTACGGTGCTGCGAAAAGGGGCCGGGTTAAACAATATGATTAGACTTTAATAAAAGTGAGCGATTGCTCCATAGTTTAAATTTCTTATTTTGAAACCTGATGTGATTTCGCAGGTAAGAATTCACCAAGCTTGAACTTTCAAATGCAGTGAAATGCGAAACATGAGCTTGTGTTTCTGGTCAACCGCATTCGCATGCCTATGAATGGAAGTCTATGGAGCGAAAAAGTGCAGTGTGATCGTGGCTTTATAATTGAAGTAGTTTCACTTAATCTTAATAGTTTGTTAAACTAGTAATAGTGTCTAAATTTAGTTTGACAAATATTCTTTTCCTTGCCAAAAACATGCTCTCACATTATTAGTGCTGTGTAAGCATCATCTATTTTACATAGATAAAAAATAAATTGAAACTATTGCGTGCTTTATGATATGCTGTAATAAATGTAATCATTTCTTATGATTTACCATGTATATGTAGACATTATATGAAACATTAGGTCATGGAAATTGACTTGAAAGTCCTGGAAAAGTCATGAAATTTTTGTAGTAAAAATGTGTATGAACGCTGAAAAAGGCAATGCATTTCTTTATTTAAATGTGCATTTTCAAGGTATTTTCAAAATTAACAATAAATTATATAATTTACATTTGTCATTTCCACAGTAAATTATATGCAGATTTTAATATTTTAAAAGTTGCTAAATTAAACTGAAAATGCATTACCCAAATTGATGTGTAAAATATCAGGCCCATAGCCAGCCTATTGAAAGCAGTGCTTATTTTTTTTCTGAGAAATTTGACCTTTTTTTTTCCAGTTATTCGCTTCATTTTCTATTCAATTATGCATTTTAGTGACATTATAAGCACTAATCTTTGCTGAAACAGCTTGTCGGAAGGTGATCATAACCACACTTTTTTAATGCACCAAAAATATGTCCTACAATTTTGTCAAAGAGCTCACCATACTAGTTTACTACGAAGTATTTATTTACAAATTTGGATTTAAACTGTAAGTGTATCCAGTTTTATAAATATTGTTACGTGATTAGCATTTAAAAAATAAATGAAGAAATATGAAAAATTACTTATTTTTAAATACAAATTAATTATCATCCATCATTTTAAAAAATTTTAATCTGGTAAAACTTGTTTAAAAAACAAAACAGGAGCTTATGGGCACATAAACTGGCCAGCTCATTTAACTTTCCTTAGTCAGAATTTGGCCCCTTGAATAATTAAATATTAAATTGCTCTTAAAGCTTTCTTCTATCTCTAATTTTCACAATTTATGATAGTATAACAGTAAAAATGGGATAAATGAGCTCATATAGGGGTTAAATTCCGGACTTTGTCAGTGAGGGATAGGTCTTTCGAACCACCCAAACCCTGGCTACAGGCCTGAATATGTGCAAGCAGAAATGTTAGCAAAAGGATCATTTAAATGTTAAATGTTAGTTCATTTAAAGGTGCTGTTAGAAATTGCATTTTCATTATTACAATGTGGGATGTTTGTAACAATTAAATGTGTATTTTAAAAGGTATTCTGAGCCAAATGTGTGGTAAAAATGTAGCATAATGGTGTCTAATGCAGTTAGGACAAATAGCATTTAAATGATCAATTCGCTGCCATTTTACTTGTATGTTACACACCAATTCAATTTGGGTAATGCATTTTCAATTTAGTTTAGCAACTTATAAATCATTTCAATTAATATGTAGCTTACGTGCTACAACTATGGTCGGATATGGCAAATGTAAATTGTATGATTTAATTTTCATTTTGCAGCAAAAAAAGCCAATTGAAATGAATAAATAAATAGCCATTTTGCATATATAAAAAAAAAAATGATTTTGCTACAGATATGCTTCCATCATTTTGATCTTATGATGATCAATAAGGATCATTTATATGATACAAGCTGAAAATTATAATTTAAAATAACTTTTTATCTTAATATATGTTAATTATTCTAATGGCATAGGTGATTTATCTTTAAGAAATCATACTGTTATTTACTGTAATTATCAATGCTGAAAAGACATAAAAAATACAAGATCAATATATTTTTAATAACTTTTAATCAATGTAAGGGATTCCTTCTGAATAGACATTAAATATCTGTCCATTTATCTGTCAACCTTTAGCTTTCCATTGATTACAAAATAAAGTAGACATTCATATTTTTGTATTTATTTATTTTTTTTGTAAGTTTGCATGATAATATACTGCCGATAGTTCATTTACTTTCATTCTTCGTGTATGCAGCTGTGGACCTCCTGGAGAAAATGCTGGTTTTGGACACTGATAAGCGGATTACAGCAGCAGAGGCTCTGGCACATCCATATTTTGCCCAGTATCATGACCCGGATGATGAACCCGAGGCCGAGCCTTTTGACCAGAGCTTTGAGAGCCGAGAGCTGGATATTGAAGAGTGGAAACGTGAGTCAAAGTCAAGGGTTTTTAGTCTGTTCTGTGTGGAACATGCCAGTTAGTCAAAGTTAAGTTCAAACAAGTTGCTGAGTACAATTAACAACAATAACAACCATACTGAGTAAACAACAACAATCTCTCCATAACTTTATCCTCTAGTGCTAAAGATGGTTGAATATATGATACTGCTGCTGTTAGTCAACACTAAAATGTTATTTATGTATTAAATGATTCATTTATTTATGTATTTATTTAGTTATCTATCATTTGGCACAATATTGTTTTTAATTTGTTTTTCCTAAAAGTTTGGCAAAAGCCACATTAAATTACTGTCGTTTTTGTTGTATATAATAAATATTATGCAGAATACTATTTCATTTTAGCTTTTGTTTAGTATCTTTTCGTCCACTCAAGATAATTCAGGAGATGCAGTATACTGAAGAAAATACAAACGTTTTGTGTAGACTGTCAAACTGCCATAACTTTGCTTTGCTCATAAGGTTTGTTATATAAATGTGTTATATAGGCAGGGCTTGGCAATAACTTTTTTTGATCACTAGCCACTGTGCCTAGTAGTTTTCCAACGGTACTAGCCACTCGCCATTTTCACTAGCCACAATTCCACAAACAATTTATTCAAGAAAAATGTTTTTGAAAAAACAATCGACATTTCTCTAAACTATGCACAGCAGGTTGTCCTGGCTAAAGGTTTCAGATCGCCAGTTAACTATAGATAAATAGAGAGTTAATCTCCTATTAAAGCAATGTTATTGTAAAGCATGATAATTACAACGTATTAACAAATATAACTATAGGCAAAAGAAAGCAGGTGAAAAATATTCCGTTAATGTTAGGTTCATTTAAAAATCTGTTCAAAGAATGGTGAAAGCGAAAGCGGCAACCACTGCTGCTTACAAAAAATCTCTTTAAAGCAGCATCGTTTTATTTCCTGTCTATTTTAAAGAGAACCGATCGCACCAGTTGTGACACTAAAGCCCTCATCAGTGAGTTAGGCTTGCCTGTGTCTCATCGTGCGCCTGATCATTCTCTCATTCTGTATTGTACTGCTTTCTTTTGCTCATGCAAACAGTTATTTTTGTCAGTCATGCTTGCTTCTCGATTCTAAGATCACATTTGCACACATACTGACAAACGATCATAAACTAAAATTCAAATTTTTAGTGACAGGCAGATTTGAAACTATTTTCAACCTGCCAAAGTGGCTAGTGGGGAGTGTCTCTCTAACCCACCACTGTTGAAATCTACCCGCATTTTCGGGTGTTATTTTCAAGCCCTGTACATAGGGGCAATATTGGATTTAACTTTTACAGATTTAAAGAAGAAACATTATTAATGAACTTGCGTAAATCAGTACCTTTAAATTCCTTAAGTATATGTCAGGTAAACATGCATTTTTATGACTTTGCTGTGTCACATTGTTTTTATATACTGTACAAAAACGTGATCAAACTGTTGATTTGATAACAAAACAACATTTACTTTAGTTTTTTCTGTCTGGGGGATTTGTTAGACTAAACAACACTAGTTGGTTACAAATTTTACTTTAAAATGTTAATAGTATTTTTTATTTTAATTATAAGTGCTCGAACATATTAAATCAAAAAGGTCTATAAAATTATTTGGAAAACATTTAACTTGCATTATTAATTATTTCAACTGATCATACTACTATTTATTTACACCAGTGTGTATTCAAAATAAATATGTCATACTAATTGTAGTTTAATTTTAATAATTTTGTACAATTTTCATTTTTTCTTATTAAACGACACCTTTTTCCATTTTCAGTATTTGTATAACAACTGTTAATTGTTTTAATTGTTAAAAATAACTCTCTCCAAAACATGTATCAAGGGTCTGATCAATTCAGTTTAGAAGGAGATGTAGTTTTAAAGTATGTTGCAGTCACATCCTTAATAGTCTTTTTTGTTTGTTTTTGTTTCTACCCAGGTCAGACATACGAGGAGATGATCAGTTTTGAGCCTCCAGTCTTTGATGTGGATGAAATGGAGTCTTGACCTTTTATTCTGGATGGCAGTCAAACTAACTGTACTACTTGTACAGAAAAGCTGTAATTTGCAGTATTGTAATCAGCAAGCCAGTCAGCTGTTTGACTTATTCTTTTCATATACAGTATATATTTTTTCCAAATACCGTCTACTGGGCCAAACAGAAGGAAAAGATGTCTTAGAGAATGATCATTTTACTCTGTGAACCTCTCCAAAAATGAAATTATTTTTTAACAGTTTGCTTTGGTCAGTTTTACGATGTTCACATGACATTCATGCAAGGCCACATGTAAATGTAATGTCTTGCTGAATATTCATACTACTTGGTTGTTCACTCTTTGTACAATGCATCACATTTGCAGTACATTACATTTTATTTTTAAATGTTCAGAAAACATTGTTCATTTAGTTTCTGTTAAATATATATATATATATTCCAATCAAATGAGCAATGTATTTAACAATTTTACAGCAATTTGATGGATGAAAAATGTAAATTGCTGCATTGGTGATATGTTCAGGCTGTTTGTAAATATATATGCTCCATTAGGCTGATGGAATCTTTAGTCATTTTATTTTGGATCTTTTTTCGCCCCATATATTTTGTGTATGTTTCTTAGAGAATGAACGTGTGATGTTTGTGTGTGTGTTCACCTGAGGTTGCTACTGTGAACTGTATGCGATCTGAATGAATGATTCTGCCTCCAGTAGCTGTTTTTAAAATACTATTAATTAAATGTTCAAATATGAAAGTAGAGTAAGATATTTATATACAGTTGAGGTGGTATTTATGAACCCGAAAGGCTGCATCTGTCCTCTTTAGCATCAGATATAGAAAACATGGACTCAAACACACCATTGTTTACTGAAAATAAAGGCCAATATTTTTCAGAAAGTGCTTTTTTCGTTTTGCTTGTTAGTTTGGTGCTGAACAACAGTGACTGAAGTTTTCATTCATTTTCCTTCGGCTTTAGTCCCTTTTTTATTAAGGGTTGGCACAGCGGAATGAACTGCCAAATTATCCAATAAAAATTTTAGTTCGGATGCCCTTCCAGCTGCAACCCAGCACTGGAAAACACCCATACACCAACATACACACATTACGGACAATTTAGTTTATTCAATTCACCTATAGCGCAGGTATTTGGATTGTGGGGGAAACCCACGTCAACACTGGGAGAACATGAAAACTCCACACACAAACGCCAACTGACCCAGCTGGGGCTCGGACCAGCGATCTTCCAGCTGTAAGGCCACAGTGCTGCCCATGACTAAAGTTATTGTTGACTTTATTTTAAGCCTGCCCATTAATAATTTAATTAATTAACATTTATCACTAAAATTACCTAAATTGAAGAAGCCAACTATAAATTAACCGTTTGTTACCCGATACTTAAAAAATATATATATTAATCAAAGGGCTTTGCCTATGCTTTTTGTGTTTACCGTTTTCGGATTTAAATTCCATGCATTTGTCTACTTAAGTCACATATCTATAAATATTTTTTACGACATTTTAAAACATTCATGTTAAGTAAAAAAAAAATGTATATCACAGTACGCACTGTGAACGCGCTGAAGTCAAGACGCGCGTGTCCGGACGCGCGCGCATGCGCAAGTGCTACCCAAGCCGCCAACCAAGGGGCCAACATGGAGAGAAAAGGTAATCCCTTCCTTGACTTTCTCTGTATAATATTTACCGCATTTGGAGCTATAACGATTATACATGAGGCAAGGCGACTAATTTACATTCTTGTTCCAACGAGCAACGTAATTTTAATCCTCAACTGGGCGTTTTTTCTGTTTTTCAGACGCATGGGCTTGTGTCTTTAGCGTTAGCATTTAGCCATTTAGTCTGCAGCTGAAGTGAGCTAAATATATTTTCCTCACGCCCCAGAGGCATGTTTTAACATCGGGTTGTATCGCCTCCACTTCAGCGACTTCGCTTGTCTTTTGTTTTACATAGACGTTAAACGTACGAGTAGGCGCGTGCACGTATCAGCTGGATGAGAGTTGAAAGCTTGTGTTTTTCCTCTTTGCTGTCGTGGAAACTTAAGGAATTTCCTTCAGCCTCGATTTTTTTTGCATCCTTTCCGTCGTTATTAAAAATCTTCGTGTATTTGAAGCTCCACGTCTGCACTCATTTACAGCGTTCAGTCCCTGTCACACTGTAAACACACAGCTGTGTATTGTTTATGTGCATTATATAAGATTACATAAGATCAGCGACGCCGGTCTGCGTAGCTCATGTGTTATTGTCAGGCTATGTTTAGCTGTCATTGAGTTTGACTGATTTTTATTTTTGCCATCATATCTGTATCTCATTTGTCACACCAGTTCTGGCACTGCAGGCGAGAAAGAAAAGGGCCAAAGCCAAGAAGTCAACCAAGAAGTGAGTTTTGTTCTGCTAGTAATGTTACACCAGACCAAAGAGATGGGTCTTCAATATGGAAACTATTTTGATTATAGGATGTAGTTGTACTGCTGTACTATTAAAACGATACACCGCTGTTTTTATACATTTACATATAGAGCTGTAGTACAGAATGAGTCATTGTGAGTTTGATCTGATTAATCAGTCTTTGTTGTTGAACCGTGTTCATCTGATAATATTGGTGAACATTTTGGTGGAATGAAATCACCTTTCTAGCATGCATGCTAGGGCTGAACAATATATCGTTTGAGCATCATTATTGCTATGTGTGTATCTGCAATAGTCACATCGAAGGATTTAGTTATTAATTAAAGATTAAACAATAAAGATGTTATTAAATATATTCATTTCTAATTATTCATACAACAATGTCCATGTTATTTTTACATTTGACTGTTCAATTTCTGTATTGAATACTCTTACACTGCCCAGAAAACCATAAAGCACTGTTTATTTACTGTTTATTTTGCTTGTAATTTAATATAATTAATGCAATTAAATGATAAAATAGAGCTATTTAAGTGAAATGATAGTGAAATGATATTCATATCGCAATATACAGTGCTCGGCATAATTGAGTACACCCCATTTTTTAAATATTTTATCCATTTTTTTGTGAATATAGGCAATGTCTTTTGGTGCATTTAAACAAAACAGATTTATTAAGCAGATATATTTATTAAAATAATATTTTAGTCACCAAACATATTTACAAATTGAAAGATAATACCATTAAATTTGAGAAAAATATTGCAAAAAAGATTACAGCCTACAAAAAACTAAATTAACTAAATCTGTATTTAATATTTTTCTATAACATAAATTTGACTGTACTAGTTTTTGGACCGTTATCGTAAGTTATTTTGTTAGATAAGCTCCAGATTTTGCTTCAGTACTGACTAATCAAATGTATATGCACAGATATATTATTATATAGCTTCCTATCAAAAATATTAACTTAAAAAATAGATTTGTGAGGGGTGTACTTTTATATGCTGAGTGAGCACTGTATATTGCAGTAAAACAAAAATATCGCAATGTCAGATTTTTCCAATATCGCACAGCCCTAATGCATGGTATCAAGTTGGGCTTTTTCACTTCAGTTTTAGTGATGTACAACATGGGTGTTATTCTTGCAATGGGTGTTTAACCATGCATAGATAGATTTGCCGTCAGCAAAACGCATCCTAACACTGACAGTGTTCCTAAATTTGATCAACATTTTATTGAAATAAAATAATTTATGTTGTGGATAAGAGAACACATGGCTCGCCCTGACGTCTTGGCTGAGTTTGACATTTTCATAAAGTTTTAAAGTATTGCCATGCAAGTCAAGTTTATTTCAATTATGGTTTTTACAATATAGACTGTCAAAGTATTCATTTTGTAGTAGTAATTAAAAAAAGGTGTTGGCTTCGTACAAATTGTTTGATCAGAATTCAATTGAACTATAATTACAAAATCTGATTCAGTTTAAAAATAAGGTTGTACGATTGAATTACTCACGACACTTTGTTCCAGTTTTGCTCTTAATTTACTAAAGTAGTTGTTTTGTGGTTGTTCTTAAAGGGTCTTTATTGAACATCCCATAATTTAAGGATTTAAAATGTCAGTAGATGAGTAGAAATGAGTAGGAAGACAGAAATCTTCTATTCAAAGTCATTGCATTAAATGTTTTATGTCATGTATGAATTATCTTCCTCTCTATCATTTTAAACATTTTAATGTCAAGGTACTGTAAAACAGATTATGTGTTTCTTTCCAATTTTTCATTAAATCTTTCTTGTCTTAAATGTAATTTTTTTTTGTAAATGTAATGAAATATTTTAATGTGTAACATACAGACATGGGTCGGTATAAGAACCTTGAAACCTTGAATATATCATGGTTTTGTGATTACTGCTCTAAAATAAGTTCTTTGTAAATGTCTGGGTAAAAAAACTAACAAAAAAAATTCTCCCATTGAATAAAATACATTTTACTTTAAGGAAACGCATAATATTTTGTACAGTAAACATGTTAGGCTAAATCATTCAAATAAATCATTGACTTCTGCTCTCTTCATTAATTTCAAAAACACAGATTTCTATACAACACTTTTAAAATAAACACAAAAAACTTCACAGATACTTTAGTAACAGTATAACCAAAAATTTTAGTCTTTCCTAAACCACGGTAAACCTTGAAACCAGTTATTGTCCCATGCCTAGAAACATATATGGTGAAATGGTTGTCAAAACATTTAAAATCAAATAAAACATTATTCGTTTATCTGATAAAATTCTTGATATTTTATTATTAGTAGGTGCAGGACGCTATAGTTCTTATTTATTAAATAATTGAGGATAGCAAAAAAAAAACTAATAGGAATTGAAGAAGCTTTAGCTGTGGGTCTGGGAAAATACTGAAGGTCAGGTTTGCATGAATCTGGTTGACAGCAGCTTAAGAGCCTACTGGCTGTCATTGAGGATAAGTGTCACCCAACAATGTTTTGATAGTTGTGTAAATATGGACAGAACCCATAACATAGTCATCTGAATTATCTTTGTTTGACAGAAAACTGAGTTTGTCTCTTATTTTCTAAACTAGTAAAACATAAACTGATAATGTGAGTTGAAAGTTGAAGGTGTCTGATTAATATTTGATTTGACTGTATATCACTTAATATAAACGTCAAAGAGTCTAATGTAAAAGGACCAGGCTATAAGAGTTTACACTGTAAGAGGAGCGTCCTATATATACTGTGCTTTAATGCGTGTCCATTGACCTAAATGAAATGCACCATGATCCTCCCTCAGGCCAGCACACCCTCCACGTGGGGCATCACAACAGCAGCCTCCCCCTACAGAGACCCAGATACAAGAGCCAGATGAGGAAATCCTCGGCTCCGATGATGAAGAGCAAGAAGATCCTAATGACTATTGCAAAGGTGTGAGACACTGAACTATCTAGATCACTTTTAATTGCAGAATTTACTGCTCGATTATTAAAAATAGCTAAAACGACTTGTGCTCAGTCTCAGAAAGCCAAGAAGGCTAGAAGCAGTTCCTTGTTTCACAGATGTTGTTGTATTTTTGTTTTTAAAGTATCTGTCAGTGATTTTTTTTTTTTCTTTCTCCTAGACGTTTAACATGCATAAATATAGAAATGTCATATTTTGTGTTTGTGTTTACAGCCCTATAGATGCATGCGTTTGATATCTGTTAATTTGGTAATATTTAATATAAAAAGTAAGTCATATTCACATAATTGTTCACATTATGCTGTTGAAGACACAATTATTAGACATTTTGTGAAAATAATTAATGTGATATTTAACAGAGCAAGATCAGTTCTTCCAGAAGTTACACCTCATGATTATTTATGCAGGAAAAACCCTGTATATAGTTTTTAGGTGTCAGTCTGGTCAAGCTCTAGTTCTTCTGTGTATTTTGCTTGAAGCAAGCTTTAATTTTATTACTCAAAATCAATTCCTTACCAAATGTGAATCAACCCAGCTCTAAAGGACAATCGATCAGCTTTTGAATGAATACCAGCTGAAAGATTTCTCCTGTTCTTTGTTTAGGAGGCTATCATCACGTGAAAATAGGGGACCTACTTAATTGTAAATACCATGTGATCCGTAAGCTGGGATGGGGGCATTTCTCCACTGTGTGGCTGGCCTGGGACATCCAGTAAGAGCTTTGTCTTTTTAGATAACGTAGGATGCATCTAATGTTCTGAAATCTCCTGAAATGTCCTTATCCCCTTTTTCTTTTTGCTCAGAGGGAAGCGGTTTGTTGCGATGAAGGTGGTAAAAAGTGCAGAGCATTACACTGAAACGGCTCTGGATGAAATAAAACTACTCAGATCTGTGAGTATCCACATGAACCATTGCAACATTAAGGCTTTAAATAATTCAGCCCTCATAATGCACATAAAATCTGAACACTAGTTTCACTTGCGATTAATGCAAGTTTTACGTAACAGCCTTAACCTTATTTTGAATGTTAAAACATGCCATATGAATTTAAAAAGTTTTGAGTGGTAATATTTCTGGTATTATTATATTATATTATATTATATTATATTATATTATATTATATTATATTATATTATATTATATTATATTATATTATATTATATTATATTGTTATGTTTTGTTATATTATATTATATTATATTATATTATATTATATTATATTTTATTATATATGTGTGTATATATGCAGGTATGTAAAATTTTCTTTCTTTTGTTTTCAGGTCAGAAATACAGACCCTGATGATCCAAACAGAGAGATGGTTGTGCAGCTACTGGATGATTTCAAGATCTCAGGGGTCAATGGCACTCGTATCCTTGAAAATGCGCAATGTTGTGTGAGTTTGTAAGAGAAAATGGGTCAAGAAGTCTTTTAAGCAGGTTACTCATGCTATTTTAGGATACCCTAAATTCTTTTACAGGGAATGCTGACTTTAAAACAGTTGTTTTCGAGATGCTGTTGTTCAGTTCGATTCTTGAACATGTAATTTTGCCAACAGCAGATTCCTTTACTTGATGTTTTAGATGTCTGCATGGTGTTTGAAGTTCTAGGGCATCACTTGCTTAAATGGATTATCAAGTCCAACTATCAAGGCTTACCTCTACCCTGTGTGAAGAGCATCATTCGACAGGTAATTCAACACACCACCGCACAACCAGATCAGTCTTCACGTAATTACCATGTGGCTAATTGGCCTCTGTCCTGGATTTAGTGGATCAGTTACAGATTAATTATTATTTACACTTGCTTTATGTTTTTGCTTTTATTAAACTTTTGCTAATGAAAACACTGCGGGGGAGGAAAAAACATGAAAACAGGGCATGATGTACATTATTTAACATTCTATAGTCAGTGTTTTTTTTTATTAAAGTGAGAATTAAATTTATGCAGAGACACTATTTTTAAACATTAATAATATTAAAAACTTTCGTTAATTTTAAAACTTGGTCATCAAAGATAAAATCAGTTTTAACAACTTTAAACAGAAACTGTAAACAGCAAACATTTTTTAACAATAATATTAATAATGCAAAATAAATGTTTATAAAGTAGCAAATCTGTATATTACAGTTATTTCTGAGAGATCATGTTACTGTAATAGTTGTTAAATTCAGCTTCACCTTAATTACAGAAATAAATAGCGATTAAAAATAAATAGATTTTAAATTGCTGTAATGTTTGAATTTTTTTAGTTGCGTTTTAATAAATGTAACTTTGGTTAGCGTAACACGTTTTTAAAAAATTGTATTTAGCCAGTATTCAAATATTTAGATGTATTTATGATGATATCATTTATTTAATGCTTTGTATTTACCCTTTTTTGTGTCTTTATACTTTTCTTTTGCTTTAGTTAGATGTTAAGCTTATGCATTTTGCTTATATTCATAATTTGTAACCTGTTTTAATGTTGTTTATTATTAAAATAGTTATAAAAACCAAAAAAACTGTATCAAATTCAAATTTGGGATGTTCTAAAAAGCCATTAATGACTAACATGATCAATAATTATGTAATTGTTATTATTTAGTGCTAGATAACTTTTAATTGTGATCAATGGGAGGAAGCATGGAAAAATGCAATGTCCTAATGGCTATTATTATTATCATTTATATTTTCCCACGTTCACTTGTTTGTTGTTGTATCTTTATTGCCTGAAAATTAAATAAATACATTATTTAAAAAAACAAAAAAGTTATAATTTTGAGCCTTAATGTTATGTTCTCTTGTATATTTAGAAAGATGCTAATATAAATATATTTGATAGGTTTTTTTCTTATCTCTCAGGTTCTTCAGGGTCTGGATTACCTGCACACCAAGTGTCAAATTATTCATACAGACATTAAGCCAGAGAACATTCTGATGAGCGTGGAGGAGCTGTATGTCAGACGACTGGCTGCAGAAGCCACTGAATGGCAGAAAGCAGGAGCTCCTCCTCCATCTGGGTCAGCAGGTATAGAAGTTCTGCTTTCTCACATATGACAATGTCTCAACTTCTTCTTACTGTATTTTTGGTTGATCACATTCATGTTAACACAACTTGTTGGTTAAGTTTTCTTACCCTCAAGCATACTGCTCATAAAAAGACAATTGATTTGTTTTTGTTAGCTGTCACTGTGTCTTAGTTTTTTGTGTTGATTTTTTTTCTTCCAGTGAGCACTGCGCCTGCACCAAAACAGGTATGCTTTTCTTCTTTAACAGATACTTTCACTCTATGTATTTCAGAAAATGAAATTTTATTCTGAAAAGAAAACTTATTTTGAGACTCTTGCTGATTCTTTAGTTCCCTGAAGATGATTTGCAAAAGCAGATCTTTGTAAAAATACTGTCTTAGGCTGTTGTTCTCAATTTCAGAAATGTTCTGGGTTATTTACAACTTTTGGGTAATTTAAAATTACTGTCATGATTTCTGTCATGGAGGCATGACTTTTGAGACATTTGCGATGCTCTAAAAGGGTTTTTTCACATAAATGCTGTACGGTAAAATGTTCTGTTCATCTAACATCCTAAAAATTGCATCCGTTTCCACAAAAACTCTTAACTACTAAACAGTTTTCTAAATAATAATAATAATAATAATAATAATAATTCATTTTCTTTTCAGGTTAGTCCCTTTATTAATCAGGGGTCGCCACAGCAGAATGAAATATATATTATAATATGGCATTTTTAAAACTGTGTTTATGGCCAGATTAGTTTAAACTTGTTAAAGATATATTTAAAAAATGCTTCAATCCTAAACTTTTAAACTATAATGTAATTTTAGATTAAAATAAAACAGGACTCCTTTTGGACTGTTTTACTTTTAAGCAAAAAAAAACCTTAAAAAGTTAAATATCTTGCTTTTCCCCAGGCACCCAAAATGTCAAAAAACAAGAAAAAGAAGCTAAAGAAGAAGCAGAAGCGTCAAGCGGAGCTCCTGGAGAAGTGCATCATGGACTTGGAAGAGATGGAGATTGGGCCTGAGGGCAGAGAGGAAGACGAGGACGGCCCAGAATCCCCCAAATCTCCCTCCTGCGCCCCACTTAGACAGGCGTCACTTCAGGAAATTGCTGCTGAGGACACCATAAGTTAGTTTCTATATATACCTAGTATTTATTATGGTTATATAGAATGTAATTTGTTATTGAAGTTCGTGCCAATTATACAGTATGAATAGTGCCATCATAACTTCGCTTTCTTTGCATCCCTTGTAATAGTGGACACCAGAGAGAGACTAACATCAGATGCTTCAGTTGAGCTCAACTGTAATGGCTGCCTGCACTCTAGTCAAACACAGCCTGAGGAGGACGAGCAAGGAGACCAGCAATATGGCCAGTTACTACAAGAGGACCACCATAATGCAAACGCAGGCACAGAGGACACGGCTCAAAGCATGTATGAGTACTGTAATGGGGCAGAATCCCCTGAACTGGACCAGGCCTGTTATAGTAACGGCACCTCTGGCCCAGAGCAGCTGGAGGATGGAGAATTGGCAACCGAAGAGCAACATCAGCAAAAGACTAGAGCCAGAGCCAGGGAACAGAACAAAGATAAGATAAAGGATGGTCAGTTTGAATTATATTCATAATAATTTCCAGAAAACATATAACTGTTTGTACTCCTGTAGATGTCCTTCCTTGCTTACTGCCAACTGTTTGTTTTAAATGGGTTGTTCTTTATTTACTCGCCCTCATTGCTTTATATGCATGTAAACACGGAGTGAGAAGTCTTGATGAGTCAGACTGCAGTAATAGTTTATAGTGAGGATGCATGGCTGTTTTTGATTGGCTCCTTTTCTGCTTGTAGACAAGTTGTCAGCTGGAAGCCTATTGGTCAACCCACTGGATCCGCTCAATGCTGACAAGATCAAGGTTAAGATTGCAGACCTTGGAAATGCCTGCTGGGTGGTAAGAGTCAGATGAAATCCAAATTGTTGTAATTTCTTGAAAAACTGCAGCTATACACAATGTTTTATCATACATATTATCATAGAAGTAAATTATGGAAACTACGCTATCATTTGGGGTCATTTTAAAATATTTGATTGTTTTAAATTGATCAAAAATGCCTCAAACTAGATTTGAGTTATTATTATTATTATTATTGTTGTTGTTGTTGTTGTTGTTATTATTATTATTATTATTATTATTATTATTATTATTATTAATATTATTATTATACTGGGAAATCAATTAGTTTTCTAAGATGTCATTGTGTTTTAAAAATCACAGAGGACTTTCTTATCAGAGATGTAGCTAACCCCTACATCTTGTTTTTCTGTGTATGTGGAAATTAGCATGGAGATATATTTTGCTCAGTCCACTTTTTTTCAGAGGATTCACAGAATGCATTGACCGTTGCAAAATCATAGATTGCTTATGTATAGCAAGCAAACCATATAAGCAGCTGCTAATGAGGCGTCTATGTATATACATCTATAATTGATCAGTTGTGAACATTTAATTTAATTTTGTTTTTTCATTTCAACACAATCTGCTTGTTAAGTCATGACGTATGGAATACTGTTTCTGGGTCCAAGCCACTACTCATTTGAATTGAACAAAAATTTGTTTATGAGCACTTTGTCATATCACACATTAAAGTAAATTTTACATAAAATTATGCTGTACACAACGGTGTCTGGACTTGCTGCATCACAGACACAAATATTTTAACAATTTATAAAAAATTAATCACTTTCTGGCAATCGGATATTAAGCATGGATATATATATTGCAATCGTGATTTTCAAAAATATTACATCACTTTGTAAACGTTTATTATTACCATTTATTGAGTCTCCCCATACAGTTTGATACAGCTGGAAGCTTGGACCCGGAAGCCGCTTCACGTGATGTCACACTTAACAAGCGGAGGTTGTTTTGCTGAGAACTGCTTATAGGTAATTTTCTGTCCTACAGCACAAGCACTTTACTGAAGACATTCAGACCCGACAGTACCGCTCTCTGGAGGTGCTGCTGGGATCAGGATACAACACACCCGCTGATATATGGAGCACGGCCTGCATGGTGAGGAACTAACCACCAGCTCTCTTTCATCAGTTTGTTTTCTGTTAATCAGCTGTATTTTCACATAAATCCCCACATATGAACAGTTCAAGCATTAATGTTGGGTTGCTCTTCCGTTTCAGGCGTTTGAATTGGCCACTGGTGATTATTTGTTTGAACCCCACTCTGGTGAAGATTACTCCAGAGATGAAGGTAATGCACCATTTTTACGTTCAAAATCTTTTCATTCACATAAAATCAAAATGTAGGAATGTTTCTTGTGTCAGTTTTATTGTACTGTAATTAAAACTTAATGTTGCACGGACACATTAATTAAGAATTAATTTGTCCATGCCTGAAGTAAAAGACCTGCTTAAAGATTTCCATTTTAATGAGACTGACAATTTACTGAAAAGTAATTAAAGGGATTGTTCACCCAAAAATTGAAAATGTACTCCCCCTCTAGTGGTATTAATCTTTGAGTTTTTTATACTGTTGAACATGAAAGAAGATATTTAGAAGAATGCTGAAACCTGTAGCTGTTAACTTCCATATTAGGAAAAGCTATTTCTATGGAAGTCAATCTCTACAGGTTACCAGCTTTCTTCATTTGTGTTCAACAGAAGAAAAAACTCACACAGGTTTGAAACAAGTTGAAGGGTGAGTAAATGATGACAGAACTTTCAGTTTAGGGTGAACTATGCCTTAAAAGTAATTAAAATGCCTGATGTGCCTCAATATATGATTATAATAATGCTTTGAGGGTTGTAATCCTGTGTTTATTTCCCTGCTAACAATCAGAGCCTGCTGTTAAATGCATGGAAATTTGGTCTCTTTCAACTTCCTCTTCACATTCACTTCCTCCATCTTTCACCCTCTACTTCTGTCTGCTTTTGACCCGTATTTCTTTGTTCCTCTTAATCTCATCTTCCTTGTTCTTAAACTAAGACATAATTATGCATGTTTTGCATGCCTTAAAGAATGTTGGAAGAATTTGCGCACTCACAACTTAATTTATTACCTATCAGTCAAGCTCAGTTAGCTGTTTCTAAGAAATTCTGTCATCTCAGATCTAATAGTGTTTGCACTGGAGGGTGAACATTGTTAAACACTCCAGTTATGTTAGTCGTGTTCAGAATTTGCATGTATTAAGCCACGTATGATTGCTTGAAGTATATGAGATCTAATGAGCTTAATATGATCAAGTGATATCGTAAGTTGATCTTTAGTTTGCAGAAGTGCAGCGTTTCATGAGAAGTGTAACAGGTGCAGAGGTTTTAGTTGTAAATTGTGTATTGTGGCCTTTTTTTTGTATCTGCAAAGTGTTTAGCAGAATCAGGTCAGACTAGAAATCAAACAGACATTCAGGAAAATCAGTCCTGCCGCATAATTCTTCTGCTGAAATGCTGTTGTTTTTCTTGTGGTTGACCATATTGCACTGTAATCAGCTGATGTCATCTTCCTGAATATAAAGCAAGCAGAGTTAGATCACACTTCAGCTCTTTTTCAAAGAGGAACATAGATATAGTATTTTTAGTTCTCTATTTTAGCAGTAGAGAACATTGCCTATTTCTACCTTTCTTGGGTTTTCATGCTTCAAGTTAAAATGTTTGTGCTGCATTTTGTTTAATGAAGCTCTTGTTTTAAATCTTATTAATTAAGCACCCCTGTTGGATTTATTAGTGCACTTTGGTACTTCCCTAAATGTCGTTTGAGTAGTTTTCATGAGGGCTGTGCAATTAGTTATCTTTTTTCTCCCCATAAGAAAATAATCCCACAATTTTGATGTGTTTTTGTGCTGGTATCTTAGCTGGTTTAGGTATTGCTGCTAATATGGAGTTGCATAATAAATATCCAAATTTGTCATATAGAAATTAATGAATAAATATGATGTTTTGAAATAAAATGGTGAATAATAGTTGGCGGCAGGTCTGTGTTTAAATCATTCATTGTTTGTGCAAAATGGATATGTTGCACTGATATTCAGGAAAATCCTGCTGTTGCTTGTGTGATTTTACTTGCCTATATAATATCTTTAACCCATGTAACCCATTATATAACCCATATAGGGTTATTTTTTTCTTTCATAACTTGAACCTTAACTGCATAATAGGCTTCATCACATATGACATTAAGTTTACAGGATATGAATGTACATAGTTAGATGTAGTTATTCCAGTTCAACTGATGACTATATTTTGTCTAATAATTGGTGTATTTTTCCCTTATCTTTACAGTTATTTTAACTTTTTGCAAGCTTTGGTTGATGACGTAGTGCTAACAGTTCATTTGTAAATACACTAATGCAGTAATGCTTTAATATACCTAAGCTGTGTTTGAAAATCTTTGTACAACTAATCATTATAGTTGTTTAACTGTTTTATTCATTGTACAAACATACTATTGTAGGTTTCAATTATATATTTATTGCTTCAAAATCCAGGTCATATAGGTCATTTTATTCTCTATCTGTCTGAACTTTTAATAATGTTAATTAGGCATGGGCCGGTATAAAATTCTGATGGAATTATAACCTTTGATTAAAGATATCACGGTTTGACAGTATTGTGATTCACTGATTTAAAATATATTCTTTTTAAATGTCTGGGTAAAAAAAACAATTTTGGAGGTTTCTAAAACCTTTAACTTTCCAAACCGTGGTATACCTTTAAAACGATTATCATCCTATGCCTATTGTGCCATTGTACCAACCACAATTTGAATATTTATGCGTCTGAGTGTTCCTGAGGTCATGGAATGTGACTCCAATAAATCATCAGAATCAGGTGTTCAGAAGAGCCTTTTTTGAAATCATTTTTATTTTATTGTATTGCAGATTGCCATTTAAATAATCGCTTCAGCTTGTCATGACTGTCATCCTTGACTTTTGTCCTTTTAGAATACTGTCCCATGGTTTTCCTGCTTGTCTTTATTCCATGATCATATGCTTTCTTTTTCTTTGTCTCTGACTTCCCTCTGTCTCTCAGACCACCTTGCTCTTATTATTGAGCTTTTGGGGCACATTCCCCGTCATTACGCTCTGAGCGGGAAATTTTCACAGGAATATTTCTGCCGGAAAGGTACGCCTGTCAGTCAGGTTGAGACCTGTCCTGAGAGAGAAAAAGAGGTTTGAAGGAAAGACTGGAGATTCAGCAGCTTGTGTAACACCATATTGACTATATCCCAGCAAATCTCCAGTTGTTCATGAGAAGCACAATAGACCAACTGTTCAAAGCTTCAAAGTGTAGCATGACTTTGCTTGAAGCGCTACCAGAAACAGATTTCTGTTTCACACAAGTCTGATTCTTCTACCAATCTTTAATCTGAATCTGGGATCTGAAAGAGTGCTGTCGGGACATGGCTGCATCTCCTGGACTTCCCTCTCGCCTCTGTTCTCTCAGGATGGGTGAATGAATGAGTGTATTAACAGTGTCTGATGAAGTTGTGTGTTGTTTGCTCCTCCGCCTCACTCCCCCCCACTGCTCGACACTGTCTGTGTGTGATGTAGACCACATTGCTTTGATCATTGAACTGCTCGGGGTCGTCCCACGCAAACTCGTACTGACCGGGAAATACTCCAAGGAGTTTTTCAGCAAGAAAGGTAACAACGCCATCATGGCTAATTAAGATAATTTGGGGAATTACACTAGATTTAGCATGTGAAATGAGGATGTACAATGTTGTTCAATATGGAGGACCAGGAGTGCCAGTTAGAAATAAAACAAAGTGGGTTCCAGGAAGCCAATTACTGGCATAAATTGTGGGAGTGTCCAGTGATTATAACACTTCTGGGTGGACGTACACAAAGTAATGGAAAGAATATTTAATATTACACCTTTTCAATTTACTGCTTTATTCTTAATATAAAATTTTTTATATTTATATAAGACAAGAAGGCCTGAGAAATATCTATTTGACATTGATAATTGAAGCCAAAAAAGCAATCACAAGGCTTTGGTTACATCCTGAAACCCCTACAATCAAAGAGTGGTTGGAAATTGTATTCAACATTTATGTTATGGAAAACAATTACCTTTTCCCTTCACCTTCAAATGAATGTATTCAGAAATATCTGGACCAAATGGACTGAATATGTAAGGTTACTCTATCCAGATTTTGTAGAAGCATAAAATAATTGCTACTTTGTTTTAATCTGCAAGATACGCAATTTCTAATTTAATAACCAGCAAGCTTTCTCTCACAGTCTCCTCTAAAGACTAAGAGCAAAGATTTAATACATTATTTAATACAGAGTTTCACTATTAGGTATATATTTGACCCTTCTGAATTGTTTACATTTTGTTATTAATATTGTTTACATTATTAATTCATCGTTATTGTTATTTATTTTGTTTATTTAATTTTTAACATTGTGTTTTTTTCTATATTGTATAAAAAAGTGAAATAATTGGCAGTAAAAAATATGTATCCTCTTTTAAGCTGAAATATCGTATTGGTTATGCTGCTACACTAAATACAAATATATGAAAAATGAATACAAAATAATATAAAATAAAAAACAAAAAAAATAAAACAGTGAATTTATAACCGTTTATATTTAAAAATATATTTTATTATTGTTTATTTAAATCTTTTAAAACACAGATTAATTAAACAGTAAAAAACTATAATAATAAATCGCTTTAAATAGCTATACTCATGGCAGGTATTATTTGGTAGTTTGGTATTTTATTTCACTAATTTGGCAACCGTCAAACATCATCAGGGACACAGTTTGAATTTTCGCGTGGTAAAAACATTAATGTTCCATTTGGGGCGACACTGCATTCATATACTATACTGTTGAGTGTGTAAATGCATGTGTATAGTGTGCCATTTGGGACACGGCTAATGTCTGGTGATGAAATATTTAACAACAAATGAAAGCAACAAAATAACAGTATGTTTTGGCTTGATTTATGCATAATTACAAAATGAGAACTCTTCAAATTTCATAGAAAGCACCGCTGCCTTCCCTCTATTCAAAAATGTATAAAAACCAATTGATTTCACAGGCCAGACTCACCTCAGATTGATAGTTCACCTTGCCACTGTGTCAGCTAAACCTTTTGTACCCCAAATCTTCTATATCATTATTCTTTTTTTATAATTTCAGATTAATTGAATGAATTTTTTTTAGAAGATTGAAGGGGCACTTATTTTATGATAATTATATATTCACCATATTTAAAAAGGTTGAGTTGACAGCGGCAAGGTGAACTATCAATCTGAGGTGAGTCTGGCCAGTTCCACATTTTATTTTTAACTGGCACTCCTGGTCTTCCATAATTCAGTAGCTTGAAGTTGATAAAGATTTGTAAAAAATAAAATAAAAATGATGCTTACCAAGGCTGCATTTATTTGATCAAAGACACTGAAAACTATAATAAAAGTCACATGGTCAATTAAACAATTGCTTAATAAAAGTATTAATTGTTTTTATAAAATAATCTTATTGACCCCAATATTTTGAATAAGATTGTATTTATTTATTTTAAAAAAGCTCTTTTAAATATAGATGTAGTTTTATATTTTAGAGCATTTTGCATTATTTGTATTTAATGTATTTGCATCAGTGCACATAATTCTTTATAATAAAAAATTTAAACTATATTAGAGCTTCATAGTATAGCGTTTTAGCATCAACTTTGCAATGTGTGAATATGCAATAGTCACATCTCAGAACGTGTAATGTGGAGTCAGCATTATAGCTGAGCAGGTACAGCAGTTCATAACACTGGAGTCAAGAATTCTGGAGCAGTTAAGATTTCAGTTTAAGCATAATAAAGTAAAAGTTTATCAGTTGCTTGTGTTTTTAAGGCCTGTGTAAACCATTTTAAGTGAGTTTAAAGCTTTTTGCACAAGGAATTATTTGTAGCTTTTAACAAAGATTAATCATGCTTAATTATTTACACAATGAAGAATATACAGCTTTATTGAACATTTGATTTTATTTCTGTACCTGTATACCCTTAGACTCCTTCATTTGTATATTTTCTCTACTTTATATCTGCTTGTAATTTATTATATTATATGCGCTCCCCTACAAAATCATCCCAATCAATCTAAAACTATTAAGTTGTGTTGTGAAAAATCGAAGAAAATGTAAATATCGCATGTACATTTTTTTTTCAATATCGTGTAGCCCTAATCTATAATATCTACAGAAATGCTAACATTTTCTTTCTAGTTTAATGTGGAATTGCTCCAAAATATCTCAAATTATACATTTAAAATGAGTGTGATGTTTGTTTGTGGCTTGACATTCATTCCAAATACAAGATTTAACCAAACAATAAAGGTTTCATTAGTTAACCTAAGTAAATGCATTAACTAACAGTATCTAACAATAAGCAATATGTTTATTACAGGATTTAGTGATCTTTTTATCTTTGATGTTGGTTATTTTAAAAAGTAAAATTGTTTATGTTGTTTCAGGCTTATTAAATATTGTTAAATGCTAAAATGTTGATTCATAAATGTATTAGTAAATGTTAAGATTGATTAATAAATGCTTTCAAAAGTTCATGTTAACTAATGTAGTTGTTTAAGGATGTCAAATGAGAGCATAATATAATGTGTAGCCAAAAAATTGGGATGCTCTGGTCATTTTTAATTTGTCATAGAATGTATTATCAGCTAATACTGATCCAATATGATTCAGAGCATCTCTTAAATAAGAAAGAAAAAATTATATATATATATATATATATATATATATATATATATATATATATATATATATATATATATATATATATATATATATATATATATATATATATATATATATTGGCATGAACTTAATGGAACAAGTAGCCTGGTCTCTAATAGTGTGATCTCTATAGGTGACCTGAAGCACATCACCAAACTGAAGCCGTGGGGATTGCTGGACGTCCTTATGGATAAGTACGAGTGGCCTCAGGAGGAAGCCCAAACCTTCAGTGATTTCCTGCTTCCTATGCTGGAGCTCCTGCCTGAGAAAAGAGCCACGGCTGCTGACTGTCTGCGACACCCATGGCTCGCCCTCTAGTGGCTCCTCCATGCCACTGCACACTTCAGGCCACCTAAAGAGACTGCAACAGATCACTTTCAGTTTATAGAGCATATCGGCATACTTCTTTTTCTTCCGTTCATCCGAGTCATTCGTTTTGCTTGGGAGGAATAGCAAACCTGTCTTTTTGTTCTCAGCTGTTGTTATTGTTATTATTATTATTATTTTTCCAGAGTTGAGAGGTTTATTGTGAGGGTCAAATCTGCCGTGATCCTTCCGCCATTCCTCATATTTTGGTAAAGGATGACTTGTAGACCTAGAAAGTCCTGTTTGTTTTGATTTCCAGAAGTTGTGAAATGTTTTTGCAGTTCTGAACGGAGACTGCAGCGTGATGCACATGAGATTTTTGTTACTTGTAGTTTTCAGAGATGGAAAGCGATGAGGGTTTTTGGAAAGGGAATCGTTGGTTTACCTTTATAACTGTAGAGTATAAATTAAGATTTTTTCTGTTCGCCGCACCTCTGTGTTTCTCTCAACTATACAAGTGTCTTGTGTGTGTGTGTGTGAGCGTGTGCGTGCGTGTGGTTATTAGTCGAGTAGGTTTTGAACTTGTCAGTCTCAGAATAGATTTTTAAAGTCTTCTCACTCATGGTCAGTACATGAAGCTTCCATATAAAGTGAGTAAATGTTAAGGGTCACCAAAAATGATATTTGGGGGATAAAAAAAAACAAAAACATTTGTTGTCGGAGTGTGTGTGTGTGTGTGTGTTGTATGTATGTGTTTGTGCGCGCGCATGTGCATGCGTATGCGTGTGTGTCTGTATATATGTGTACCAAAGAGTTTGCCTTGATCTGTATATTACAGCCATGTACAGTTTTTAAAAGAAATCCTACTATTGCATCTAAACTAAGAATAGAAGTGTTTTAATAAAGCATTTGGAAGATGGGTGCACATGTTTGTCTGTCTTTCTGTTGCTCTATTGGATTTATATCTGGTCACTGTGGAGGCCATTTGAGTAGAGTGAACTCATTGTCAAGTATCCAGTATGAGATGATTTGCTCTTTATGACATGGCGCATTATTCTGCTGGAAGTAGCCATCAGAAGATGGGTAGACTGTGGTCATTAAGAGATGTACATGGTCAGCAACAATACTCGAGTAGGCTGTGGCATTAAAACAATGCTAAATGGGTACTAATGGGCCCAAAGTATGCCAAGATAATATCCCCCACACCATTACACCACCACCAGCCTGAACTGTTGATACAGGGCAGGATGGATCCATGCTTTCATTTTGTTGACATCAAATTCTGATCCTACCATCCGAATGTCGCAGCAGAAGTCAAGACCAGGCAACATTTTTCCAATCTTCTATTGTCCAATTTTGGTGGACATGTGTAAACTGTAGTCTCAGTTTTCTGTTCTTAGCTGACAGGATTGTCACCCGGTGTGGTCTTCCGCTGCTGTAGCCCATCTACCTGAAGGTTAGATGTATTGTGTGTTCAGAGATGCGCTTCTGCATACCTCACATGTATCGAGTGGTTATTTGTGTTACTGTTGCCTTTCTATCAGCTTGAACCAGTCTGGCCATTCTCTGACCTCTGGCATCAACAATGCATTTGCGCCCACAGAACTGCCACTCACTGGATATTTTCTTTATTTCGGACCATTCTCTGCAAACCCTAGAGATGGTTGTGCGTGAAAATAGATCAGCAGTTTCTGAAATACTCAGACCAGCCCGTCTGGCACCAACAATAATGCCACGTTCAAAGTCTCTTCAATCGCCGTTCTTCCTCATTCTGATGCTCAGTTTGAACTGCAGCAGATCGACTTGACCATGTCTACATGCCTAAATGCATTGAGTTGCTGCCATGTGATTGGCTGATTAGAAATTTGCATTAACAAGCAGTTGGACAGGTGTACTGGTGGCCAGTGAGTGCATTTGTGCCATATGAAAATGAATTGAGTGCAGGAAAACAATTGAACTTTGATCAAACTTAAGTTCATTTAAATTGGCTTATCTTAGTTAAAATTTAAGCAAACAACAACAACAACAGAAGTAAAGGTTGATGTATAAAGTTTTTTTTGTTTTTGTTTTCTAACTAATGAAAAATGTTTTATTTACTGTGATTGGTTTGTTTCCATCTATAGCCAAGCATGTATAATTGTACAAAAAATGTAAGCATGTCAATACAAATAACTTTGCTGTTTATCTTCAGGCTTATCATTTTTATCCATTCTTTTTTCTTTTGAGTGAATGTCCAGTTCAGTGTCCACTGCAGTTCAGATCTCCTATTGGATTAGAAACAAATGGAAACAGCATCAAGATTAACTGTAACTGTGAATATTCAATTGCATTTCCGCTTCATCTTTATGCAGTCATGTTTAATTATTTAACAGAATAGATAAAGTGTTATTTTTATATTGTAATAATACAGCGTTGGGTAGATTATTCAAAAATTGTAATGTTACTGATTTCAAATTACATTGTGAATAGAGTCTAGTAATGTAACATGGATTGCTTTAGATAATCCACAAAAAGTAACGGTAATCTCAGTTTTTTAATGTAAATACAAAAGAAGACAAAAAACAAGCTACATAAAAAATAAAAAACCCATACAAGACAGCCAACGGCAGCCAGATTTGTGAGTGTGTGTAATATTAGCTGGAAGTATGGTTGATTTACATTCAATTCAACAGGCATTCAATTCAACGAGCAGTACACACGCGAAGTGCTACTTATACAAAGCAACTGTTAGTGCTCTGAGAATTAAATGCTAGAGTAAAGAGGGGGAGTGGTTTTTTTTGAAAGAGAAAAAAGAGAAGAGTGTTTCTACAGGTGGTTTGTCAAGCCCACTCACCAGCGTGAAGCACACTTCATAAATGCACAGTGTTTTTTGTAAGAATGTGTCTGGTGCAAATCTGCAAAAACCTCTGCAAGTGTTGATTGAAATGTCAGAGAGATGAAAGCTGTTTCTGCAGGTGGTTTGTAGAGCCCACTCACCTGTGTGAGGCACACTCAAAATTTATAATGTTTTGGGTCAAAATATATAAACAAAGGAACATAAAAGTGTAAAGTATGTATAACAGTAGAGCAGTGTCCATAAATATTAATATTAAATTGATACTTTTATAATCTAATTATTTACTGTCCAGCACTGTAATTATGCTATTATAAAGGCTAGTTAATCAGTCATGTTAGTTTGAGGACCATTTCACAATACAGTTTTTTTTTGTTTTGTTTTTACTAATTTGCTTCTTAGTAGTTTTTAAGGAACCCAGTTAAAACCCCAAGCTAATGTGTTTTGTTTCCAAAAATTGTTATTTATAATAATTTTATTGGCACATTCTGGCTGTGAGCTCCAGCTCATCTCAAGTTACATTATGCTCTGAATTATGAATGTCATGAAAAGATAATTATAATCGATACCTGTTTATTCCCTCATGCGTTGTTTTCTCCCTCCACCTCAAAGTCGTCTGGCAGTAGTTTGTCCTGTCGGTTGCCCAGAGTGAAGGCCAGCAGTGCTAGTAACCCTGCATCCAGGATGCTGATGATGCCCAGGATGTAAGCCCAGCGAATTGTGCAGTTGCCCAGGCTGTACTTGGTCGTCCGCTCGCCGCACATCCGCTTTACCTCCGCAGAGTCCCATCCGTCCGGATAAATCATACACCCCATCACCATCAACACAGCTACAACATCAAGTGCAGAGATTAAAGGTATGGAATTGCATATACCATTTCAAGAGTTCACACTTAGCTGATAATCAATAAAGCGTATTTGGCATGCTGTCTCGGGAGAGAGCCCTGAGCTCGTAATATCCTCGAGCCCGGGGCTCCCTCCCGTTAGAAGGGCGAGAGGGGAGTTCGAGCTCAGGTAGACCTTGAGAACTTCCCTGCTTGTCGCCGCGTGAGAAGTGTAAACTAGGGTTGTTTTCGGTGATAATTTGGTTTAGTCTATTGGCTATAGTATATGTTTTTGGACGGTGGGAGGAAACCGGGGGACCCGGGGGAAACCCACGCGAACACGGGGAGAACATGTAAACTCCGCACAGAAACACCAACCAGCCCGATAGGAGGTTAGACCAGCGGTGTTCTTGCTGTGAGGCAACAGTGCTAGCCACTGGGCCACCGTGTCGCTCTATCGGAAAAAGAGGGAGGAAGGAGGGGGAAGCTTCAAGACGAAGATAACTGGAGTGAAAAACTCTGGTTATTTATAATGCTTCCGTAATCATCTAATGGGTCAGATTACGGAGCTAACAGGAGCCAGCCGTGTTGATCATAAGCACGTGATCCTCTCGAAATTAGTTTATAAATAAAACACACTTAAAAAAAAAAACCTTTTAATGAAACTTTTTTTCCCAGTGATGGGTTGCAGCTGGAAGGGCATCCACTGCGTAAAACATATGCTGGATAAGTTGGCGGTTCATTCTGCTGTGACCACCTGAGATTAATAAAGAGACTAAGCTGAAAAGAAAATGAATGAATGAACGAATTATTAAATTAATCCCCAAATAAAGTAACTAGTACCGTTACTTAGTTAATTTTTACGATAAGTAATGCGTTACATTACATTAATGAAACTTTTTTATTATTATACCACAAATTATATCAAGTAGGCGAAGCAGTGGCGCAGTAGGTAGTGCTGTCGCCTCACAGCAAGAAGGTCTATGGTTTGAGCCTCGGCTGGGTTTGTTGGGTTCTGTGAGGAGTTTGCATGTTCGCCCTGCGTTTGCGTGGGTTTCCTCCGGGTGCTCCGGTTTCCCCCACAGTCCAAAGACATGCAGTACATTTGAAAAGGGTATTGGCTAAATTGTCCATAGTGAATGAGTGTGTGTGAATGTTTCCCAGAGATGGGTTGCAGCTGGAAGGGCATCCGCTGCGTAAAAACGTGCTGGATAAGTTGGCAGTTAATTCCGCTGTGGCGACCCCGGGTTAATAAAGGGACTAAGCCGACAAGAAAATGAATGAATGAAAATTATATCAAGTAATCTCTAAAAATATATGTTAGTATGTGTGTTTAGGGTCATTTTGTCTTGAAAATATTAACTTAAAACACTCCCACTATAGGCTACCTATTTTTGACTGCCTCCTAAATCATAGCTTCAATTATCGTACATAATATTCAGCCGTTTCATCCTTATTACTCTAATAAGTTAAACATTTGCATGAAACATCAGTTTTATCTGCATTATTTGTAATTTCATTCATTCATTTTCTTTTCGGCTTAGTCCCTTTATAATCAGGGTCGCCACAGCGGAATGAACCACCAACTTATCCAGTACATGTTTTACGCCGTGGATGCCCTTCCAGTTGCAACCCATCACTAGGGAAACATCCACACACACACTACGGACAATTTAGCTTACCCAATTCACCTATACCACATGTTTTTGGACTTGTGGGTGAAACCGGAACACACAACCGGCGAAAACCCGCACAAACATGGGGAGAACATATTCCACACAGAAATGCCAAATGACCCAGCCGGGACTCGAGCCAGCGACCTTTTTGCTGTGAGGCGATTGTGCTACCCACAGCGCCACCGTGCTGCCCTTTGTAATTTCAGTTTATACATATAGTATCTGTCCCTACTTTCAGTTCTAAAAAGGTGTAACACCCGGTAATTGGGGTCCCCGACTCCCAATCATTTTGCAACCCAACAGTCAAATGAGGTAAAGATGGTTTATTAATTATTATTAGAAAATAGTTTATTGATTATTTTTAGTTGTGAATTAATTTAAAGAAAACAAATCATTTCAAATGTAGAGATTGCATTAAGATAAAACGTAGACATAAGGGCCCACAAATGACAAAATCCCCCTCTGCACGTCATTATTCTTCTCTCATTAAATTATTTAAATTGAATGCACAACAGAATATTAATTCTATGTCAATTCTATTATTGTGATATTTCAGTGAATATCTTATGCAATAAAAAAACAATAATATATTTTAGACATGCCATGTGACTTTGTAGGAAAGCAAAAAAAGCTGTCTAACCATATTTATATACAATATTTCAAAACAATTTTAACCAGTCTTCCTTTTAATTTATTTTATTCAATTGCTTTTAAACAGCATGTATACTTATTTGCAGGGCTTAAAAAATGGCCTACCTGAAGATGTTTGCATCCAAGCGCAGATCTTGTAGACACTAGCAGCGTTGCAGAAGAAGAAAAGACCCAGGCACACAATGGTGCCCACAATCAGCAGCATTGAAGTTCCTACAAAAAACAAAGCGGTCCTGAAAGCCCCAGAGGGGATTGAGCCAAAATCGAACACACTTCCTTTGCAGACCAATTCCGAGGTGATTGGGTTGCCGATACAGTAGTGAAAAAGCCCAAAGTATCCAGCCTGCGGGGTGTTTACGCTGTCACCAATCCAATACGGCTGAATGAAGACCACCACGGTAATGATGGCAAAGAATATGGTGAAAACAGCCCACATGACGCCGATGGCTCTGGAGTTGCGCACATAATTGGTGTGGTAGATTTTGGCAGCCTCTTGGGCTGGAAGCATCTTTTCTTTTGCCATTGTTAGATATCCAGTGAGAAATCAATATTTGTCAAGAAGATTAAGCAGAATACCGTATACACTTACACCTCAGATTATACCGTAGCTGATCTTCAAAAAAATGAAATGGCTTTCTCAAAGTCCAAAGGCAGGTGAAGCCGTGGTGAAATAGTGTCAGAAACAGGGCTGCTGCCAACAAAGGTGTCAGTATTTTAATTATTGATGGTAAATGAAGCTGAAGAATAGGGTGACAACAATAACCTGTTCTCGTAGGTGCTGTTATCGGATACATTTGTTACTTCACAAAGCTATTGTGTTTGCTTTAGTTGTGAAATAGCTGACGTCTAGACTCATCATGAGCGCTATCTTTTAAAAAATGCTGAACAACACACTTGCTTAATAGAGCTTGTGTCTGCCAGGTTAAAACCACTTCATTTCTCTAAACCAAATAGTTTCACTAATAGTCTTTTTAGAATCAGAATCAGAAAGAGCTTTATTGCCAGGTATATTCACACATACGAGGAATTTGTTTTCGTGACAGAGCTTCTAGTGCAACAGGATAACAGAGACAGGACAAGAAACAGATAATAAATATATTTTTAAAAAATACAAGTAAGTAGTGAATGCAATATACAAATTGACAAGTGTATGTACGTGTTTATTACTATATACAACGTTATATGTGCAGCTGTTATGTGCAAATTGGCATGTAAAGTGTGTTGTTGAATAAGTGTATATGTGTATAAAAGTGTATGGCATGTAGTGATGTTGGTTCCACAATAATTATCATCAAGTGTTCATGAGATGGATTGCCTGAGGAAAGAAACTGTTTCTGTGTCAGGCTGTTCTGTTGCGCAGTGCTCTGTAGCGTCGACCAGAAGGTAAAAGTTCAAAGAGGCAGTCTGCTGGGTGTGAGGGGTCCAGAGTGATTTTGGCAGCCCTTCTGCTTGCTCTGGATAAGTACAGTTCTTGGGGATAATGCAGAATTTATGCAGAAATGTATTATGTTTGTGTGGTATTGCTGTGAGTGGAGCATTCATATCATTTTTAAAGTCTCTTTTATTGATATTTCTGTGTTTACATCTAAATCCCAAGGGCCATAATATGAACCTGGTTAGATTACACAAATATTATTTACATTATTATTTTTTTTAACATTTTTAAATGTTCACTTTTTCTGAGCATACTATACTATATATGCTATACTATACTATACTATACTATACTATACTATACTATACTATACTATACTATACTATACTATGCTATGCTATACTATGCTATGCTATGCTATGCTATGCAATACTATACTGAACTATACTTTATTATACTATGCTATACTATACTATATTATACTATAATATAATATAATATAATATAATATAATATAATATAATATAATATAATATAATATAATATAATATAATATAATATAATATAATATAATATTCAGTGTAACACTATATATGCCAAAAATCTTGTCAGGCATTATTTATATTTACAATAATATAAAAAATCTATTTTTATGATCATGGCACTTAACCCTTTAACTGCCTGCTCGACCAAATGGTTGACCATATTTTGACTGACTATATCTTATTGAGAGGAGAACCTAACTTATCTAAACCTGACTGAGCCATCTCTACCATCTGGTTTAAGTATGTTATGCCAAAAAAATCCACTAGTTGTCACTAACTCAATCAACAGCACTCATCACAACGTTGCTTCTACCATTGAAGTCAAAAACAAGGAAATCACTCCTGCCATGTGAACTGTTTTTGGTGATAATTTGCAAGGTAAGCAAATGTTCTTTGACGCTTTACCCTCTAAGAGCCCTAACTTTACAAAGTTATGTTGCTTGGTGCCATGAGAAATATTTAGTATGTTTGTAATAATTTTTCAAAGACATGCTCAACCAAATGGTTGATTTGTCACTTTATGGTAAACTTAGAAAAGCAAAACTAATGTTTTCATATCATAAATTTCTGCAGTCAGAATGGAATGTTTGCTGGGAAATATGCACTTTTGATCATTCGCAGAATAAATATGACACAACTTATTTATTCATGAATATACTGAGATAATTTCTTAAGTATATATTTTTTCGACGCTTTTAGGATATTTTTGGAGTAAATATAATGAATTTTTAAAACTAATGAGTGGAAGTCATAATTTTGAAAGATGGTTACCTCTTAAATGGCACATGCTCTTCTACTAGCATTAGCACAATTGTAAGAGATTGATATTTGTTTATATGTTTGTTTGTTTTTGATAGATGTCAATAGTTTGTACACTCACACACAGAAATAAAGGTACAAAAACCTGTCACTGGGGTGGTAACTTTAAAAGGTACATTTTTGCTCCTAGCAGGTCTGAATGAACATTGTAATGAACATTGATTTGGTGCTTAAGAAAAAAACAAGGCTGTTTTTTTTTTAATCAAAAATGACACATTTTCAGAATTCTTTGGTGAACAGAAAGTTAAAAAAACAGCTACAAATACATTGTTTGTAAGGCAAATAGAATGTATGAACTTTTCAAAGGGGAAAACACTTCCTTTATTTATTTGTTGTTGACTTTTTTTCCCCCCTTTGGAAACTGTAAAAGTTCAAGTTCTAAAAAACTTCTACTGTATGACCACCAAGAAAAAAGGAAAAAATAAGAGAGAAATCATCATAATGAGGTCTTATTAATGATAAAAATAAACAATACACGAGTCTCAGGCAGGAATTAGTTGCTCAGAAGGGAATTTGTTAGACAAGAGCATCAACAACAAAGACTGCACTGATATTCGCCTTCCTTTCAGGCTTAACATGAAGCCTTTGGTTTTTTGTAGGTCAACAATTACAAAAATATCAAAGACGCTGCGAGCCTGATATGTAAACTGAACCCCTGAGCACTGCACAATGCTGCAATCACAATGCAACATCTGCTCAACTGCAACATGTTTAATGTGCTCAAATAGATCTTAAGATTCCTTTATAGTTTTAAAAGCTCTGAAGACCTTACCAATACGATTTTGCCTGAATTATGCAACAAAACCCTTTATAATACTTTATAAAAGAATCACTCCATGACAAATCGTTGAGAATTTATAATTTCTGTTTTTTTTGCTCAGTAATAAGATATTTTTTAACCACATTTGTAGTTTCTGCATTTTATTTTTGTATCACATTCTGCCTTGGACTGTCAGATCTTTGTTTAGTGACAGACGTGCTTCTCCTCCGTGAAACATCAGACTAGAAGTGAAGAGAAGGAGACACAAAGAAATGCAAAAACAGAGGTGAAGACTGACTGAATGTGTCAAACATAAAGTTTTACTAGTCATATTTACAGCTCACATGAAAATAGGCTCTTTAATATAGTTTCGATGTTGCATAATCATCACCTTTATAGTCTGTGTAGTAACAAATGATCAAATTAGCAGCCATTGTGTTTTTGATTATGCTGCATATTTAACATGGAAATGATGTAAACAAAATGCTACAGAGCCTATAATTTACATGCTTGGTGGCTTCAATGCAATATTAGGTTATGATTTAGCCTCACCCCAAAAACATTAGGACAAGTTGATTAACTCCACAAATTCAGTACATAGTTCACAGCATTTGTAACTTGTTTTAGCTATGCATTTCCAACAGTTATAATGTGACTAGAAACAATTTTCACAATTGACTTCTCATGGACGGTAAAACATGGTATACTGTATAAAACAAATTTTGGTCTTACTGCTTTCATGCTCATTGGAGATGTACATTAACACAGTATCCTTCTGGTACTGTTAGTGTTCGAAGTAGAAGATTATTTGAGTATTTTTTTAGTAACTCTCATTGTAACTCTTTCTCTCTCTCTCTCACACACACTACCACATTACTAGTTAAACTATGCACCATAACATGGCCTTTAGGCCCAATTTCGGAAAAAGTGGGGGGGTGTGGATGGCGGTAGCAAAAAAAAAAAAAAAAAAAAAAAAAAAACATTTTAGCAGACTGATATAGTGTGTGAACAATATTCCCTGAAAACTAGTGCATTCAACCTTCCTCAGTGAGAATTTGGCCATTTGAATGAGATAAATTCAAACATAATAATAATAATAATAATAATCTAACTTTATGTCTTTCAAATCGCCTGAACCCCCTTGGCTATACATGCCTGACTATTTAATTTAACTTAATAAATTGTATGAAGAGGGGATTAATTAATAATATATTTTTAATAACAGTTAAATAATAAATAGCAATATATAAAATATAAAACAAAAACAATATTCATTCTTGGCGGGGGTGTGGGGGGATTGTATTCACTCGTCCCCACCAATGTCAAGTGCAAACCTACGCCCTTGTATGAACCACTTGAGCGTGAGTAAATAGTTAATAAATGTAATTTTGGGGTGAACTATCACTTTAAAGCAGAGATTTACACCGCTAAACAAATTTATACGGGCTTCATGTAGGCTTTTGTTTATTTAATGTGTCATATATGCTCTTATTTAGTATGCAGTGAGGAGCTTCACCACCAGATGGCTGCCTCCCATCACGACACAGACGGTAGTAGGCGATGGCTTAATAAAATTACACAGCAGTAGTAAATCTGCCAGATGAGTTTTCCCTCACGCGCACAGCATCATCAAAAACACGCCAGCAGAGAATTCAACGAGGACGCGTGTTCACAGCAGGCGTGGGAGAAGTCAACTTCCTGTACACTTCCATTATTCTGGAGTGTAATGATGTTTTTCTGCATGCGATTATGTGCTTCACAGGCCTGAACTAAAACTAAAATCAACCTCACAGTCTTTGTTGTGTTGAAGAGACGTGTATGGAACTTCTGAGTCTCCTGAAATGACGGCTGCTCAACTAACGCGTTTTGACTAAAGTTATGTGCTGCAGGTGCATTTGCATTTTTATCAGTGAAGTCCATTGACATAACGTATGTAATTTATTGGCCAACCCTGACAAGGGAGCTAATGGATGGAATGTATTATTCATACACAGCAGTGTAAAGGCATTTGGTGAATATGATCCATGGGCTGTGTCGTTTTGCATATATGCAATATGATTGAGCTTGTTTGGCTGTTGCTGCGCTCCTCAGTTTGCCTTTGTTTTAAACCACACACACACACACATACACACACACACACACACATTCAAGGAATATCTAATTAGCGTTTGTGAATGCTGGGTAATGAATTAGGTAAAGACCAATTATATATCTGCCATCTTTGATAGTGTTTTCAAAGTCACGTTTCCAATAATGTGCGTCACAAAAACACGCATTTGGACGGATTTTCTCAAACAAACAACAGTTAATGATCTTTTTGAAATGCAGCTATAGCTTAATGAATCTAACTCAAATGTAAGCTACATTGCATGCTAATTGCGAAATTCAGCTAGTTGGTCAGTTAACTGCTGAAAGATAAGCTGGTAAGGTATGTTTTAATGCTAGAATACAGGTCTTGCTGGTTTCAATGCTAGTTTTGCTGGTCTCACCAGCATTGAAACCAGCAAGACCAACATAGATTACCAGCATTTGCTGTTTTTTCGGCAGGAGTAATTTCAGAAACTGGTTTGGTCCAGTTTTGTGTAAAATGTCAGATCATAATGGGTGGGGAGAGACATGTTAAAGACTTTCACCAAAAGTGAAAATTCTGAAATGTATTCACCCTTCATTTGTTTCAAATCTGCTTGACTTACTTTATTCTGTTGAACACATAGCTGGAAACATATAGCCACTGACAATAATAGCTATTAATTTTTTCTACTATGGATGTCAGTAGTTAGCCTAGCCACTGGCTTTCAGCACTTCTCAAAATATAATAAAGAAACTAACAAAGGTTTGGAACCACTGAGGATGAATATATAGTGAGTAAAATATCATTTTATTTTCCAAACTTTTAAAAAACATTTTTAAAAGTGTTGCTGGCTCTAAGCAAACAATTTTGTGTTTAATAGACATCTAAATGTAGACAGCTTGGCTAAAACAAGGCTAAACTTGGGCTGTCAGTGAAAATCTAATAGACATCTAAGAATAGCCCAAAATTAGACCAGTCCTCAAATAGACAGATTAGACAGAATTTTTATGTGTAGTCATTCATTTGTTTATTTGATGTCTAGTCTAGTTTTGGCCTATTCTTAGACGTCTGTTAGATTTTCACTGACAGCCCAAATTTAGCCTTGTTTTAGCCAAGACGACTATGTTTAGACGTCTATGAGACATCTATTAGACATCTTTTAAAAACAAAAATGGCTGTTATTGGCATATGAAGTAATCACAGTGGGGGAAATCTCAAATCAATGACTTGAATTGAATTGAATTTAGAATTGTATCCTTTTCATTTTCTAACAACAGTTTTTTTTAAAGTACAGATTTTGTTTTGAATTTTACTAATAATGCCATGAATCATATAAGAAATACATACGGGAATCATAGTGTGTATTTCATACTGTGTCAGATCCATGCCTTTTCCTAATGTAATGCAAATGTAATGCAAAGCCGCTTTCCTTCATATGGAATCAGTTAGAGCTCTTCCAGGCTGTCTGTTAGCAGTGGTGTTTTGAGATTTTCCCAAAGGATGTACACTGACCCTGCAAAAGGCATTTGGACACGTAAGTCACTTGAATGTCACCCCACTAGACGAGAAATATCAAATCAAAGGGCATCTGCTAACAAATAATGATTGACCTTTTCTCAAGCCGAAACCTCACATTTCTTTTTGTTTTAGTTATTTTAGGATAATGAGTGTTCAAATACTTTTTGAAAAATGTCTATTAAAATTTTCTTTGAAATATAGTGTTTAGTATATTGCTTTGGTATTGTTAAATAATAGAGTAACATTCATGAAGTCATAGTGCTGTAACATGTCCAAATTCTTTTTAGGGGCCGTTGTATTTATATAGTTTTCTTGGAAATTGTCAAAAAGTAAGACACCACCACATATTTTGACTTATTTTATCAACCAAAGGCTTTAGCTGTGCTTTTTTCAAAGGCATTCAGATCAGTGGTCTGCTGTTATCTGACCTCTGTTGCAGCTCTCAGTGGTGTGATTGCAGTATTGTATCCTCAAAGCCGTGACCAGTGCTGGATGATTTTCTCTCACCTTGGCGGTGAGTTGACGTTCATGCCTCTCTTCATTAAACCCCCACCAGGAAATTCAGAGATCTTTCGCCCTGTAGGTTTTGAAGATGATAATGGCTTTGGAGGGAACACGGGGTCAAGGTTTGGGTGGTTAGGAAGACTTTGTTCACTTCTGCTTGCCAATGTCCACAGAGTATATTAGAGCCACACAATTTTTTCACATATTGATTACAAAAGTATTTTTTCCTATCATTTTCATAAAAAAATGGCATTGTTATGATAAAGCATAACAAGAGATGAACCAAACCAGCCAGTTATAAGATGAATCGCAAGATTGAAAACAATAATTTGACAAAAAGAGAAACACTGTATGTTGATGGAGAGCCATAACAGCTATTGATTTATGACCTGCTTTTGGATTAATGTGTGTTAGGGTTGAAAAATGTTCCTGTTTTATTGTTATTTTATTTTATAAGTTGAACAATAAAAGAAATATTTTAACATTTAAAATATTATTTTCATTGTTAAACAAAAACATTTGGGTTTGTTTAATTGTTTATGAGTAAAACATAAAAAACTATTTTTTGCCTTGAGAAAACCAATGTCATTTTATAATTAAGTGCAAAAAATATTATATATGTTATATATATTGCGAGATATATTTTTTACAATATACAATGAGCTATATTGACCAATATATTTTTTAAGCTAGGGATGTCCCGATAAAGTTTTTTTGCCTTCGTGTCAGAGTCCTTTGATTTTGAGTATCTACTTAAACCGAAACCCGGTCCGAAACACTTCTATAATACATAAAATAAAATACAGGTTCCAGGATGTTCCTTATTTTTTATTTAATTCACATTATTTTGACATTCAGCAACTCTGTTAACAAACAGAGCACTTCTGTGAGATAGCTTGAACAATCAAGTAATATATAACATCAATTCTTCAGTTTTGAACTTTAGTGCAACAGTACATATAAAAAAAATCTAATATAAAAACAATTAGCACCTCAACTTAAAATACCCACCAGACAATCCCAAGTTTACATGTCACAGTTTGCTATGACAATGTTGTCGTCATCAACTTTATAATACCTCCACACAGCAGACATACTGGTGCTTTCCGTTTCAAGCTGCTTCCGTGTTCTACTTTGCCAGCATTTAATATACATGCATGCATTAGAAAATGATTTATACGGAGATAACCGTGTTACTTTATGTTTGATTTTTCAATTTCTGTATTTGAAATATTTTACATTTCCCAGAAAACATTTTTATTTTTGCTCTGTCGTATTTATATATGCTTGTAATTTATTATATTTAATGCAGATGCAATGCGGAGAAAAAGACTTGATCATGCCAGTTAAATTAAATGAAAGAAATCTTTCCAAATAGAGCTATTCAAATCATCAGATGAAATTATATTCATATCGCAACATATATCACAGCAAAATAAAACATCACAATGTTATATTTCATTATTACACTGTGGATATTTTGCCTCGACATCGACACAATTCTAACATTTTTTGACTCTACACCAGCACAATGGATTTGAAATGAAACCATGTCAACATCATTGTTAAAACGAAAAACGAAACATGAAACGAAATAAGATGTGCTTTAACTGCAGACTGTCAGTTTTAATGTGAGGGTATTTACATCCTAATCAGGTGAACGCTGTAGGAATTACAACAGTTTGGATATGTGCCTCTTACTTGTTAAGGGTCCAAAAGTAATTGGACAATTGTCTTCTAAGCTGTTTCATGTGTTATTGCCTCATTATATCAATTACAATAAGCAGATAAAAGGTCCAGAGTTCATTTACAAATTAAAGCTAACAGTCTGCACTTTTAACGCACATCTTGTTTGTTTGATTTTAAATCTATTGTGTTGGTGTATAGAGCCACAAATGTTAGAATTGTGTCAATATCCAAATATTTATGGCCCTAACTGTATATATGTGTGTGTATGTGTGTATATATATGTGTGTGTGTGTGTATGTGTATATATATATGTGTGTATATATGTATGTGTGTGTGTGTATGTGTATATATATATGTGTGTGTATGTATATGTATGTATGTATATATATATATATATATATATATATATATATATATATATGTGTGTGTGTGTGTGTATATGTGTTTTACTTATTTATTTATTTTGGTGGAGAGGTTGACATTTTGTCCAAAGTAGTAATTGAAAAGTTAAAAAGTAGAGAAAGTAATTAATATTAAATGAGAATGTTATTTATTTAATTAATTAATTAATTACACATCTTTTGTCAGTCTTTTCTGACAGAGGTAACGAGAGAAGTGTATTAGTTGTCTAGATTTTCAGTTTGTCTGTCCATTAGTGTTTGACTCATCTGTGGCATATATAAGCACTCTTTTACCTCTAATAGCTGCTAATATTTTAGTTTAAGTTTGGGCTTGTTGCCCAGATGTCCCTCACCTCCCCTGCAGAAGGTCCATGAGAAACAGCAGCTCATGTTGTTTATGGACAGCTGCTGCTGTTGTGGCGAATGCAGGAAATTAGCATAATTGCTGATGGGAATGAAGTGGGCGGCTTTGTCCTGGCAGTGATATCATTAAAGTAAACTGTCATTATCATAAACTGTATGCCCTTCACCTGCTTTACTGCTGACCTTTGCTGCACTGTAACCCCTGGTGCATTAAATCTAACACCATTTTCTGCTCAGATCACACCACTCACGACCATGTTTTAATTTGAAAAATACTGACAGCATGAACGTGCTGTGAAGAGTAGATGCCCAGATGTTGATCTGGAGATTATATTTGTCAATCAGGGCATTTTTCAATTATGACATGTTCTGCAAAAGTTAGCCATCTGTATATAAACACTTTTCCTGCATAGTTCATTGGTAGGGAATTGGGTTGGTAATTTGGTGTGTTAAAGTTTTACTAGTTTTAGACTAGTCATTATGTTGTTTCTAGTGCTGCTGTAAAAACGACCAGCAAGGTTCATACTGTATAACATACACTGTTCTTACCCTGGTGAATGTCAGTCATTAGACTATCAGGCCTTGAATGCTATTGACGTCAAACGTTACAGAAGCAGCATTCATAATGTGGCATTGAAATGTGTGGTCTTTGGTAATATTTCTTGTATTGAAGGAATAGCCAGTTTGATTTCTTAGACAGTACATGAATTCCCAGCACTTGAAAATGAAGAGTACACTATAACCATGTAGATCATTTCACAGCCCTTTTAGAAAGTGGAATGCTAAATCAGTGTTAAATCAAACGTTTATACTTAAAACATAATATATTATATTAAAGTAAACTATTTGACTCACAATAAGAATTTTATTAATTGCAAATATGATATGGTATTTATTTGTTTGTAAGCCGGTTCAGAAAAAAGTGTGTTCTTAATGCATATTTAATGCAAATAAATGTGAAGGAACGCTAATTTATTATTCCCTTCTCAAGTCTTACTTTCCTGAGGATAATTAATATTTTCATAAAAACAGTCTGGAAATATGTAATATTCAGAATATTTGAATATAGTGAAACATTTTCACAGTTTTAAAACATTTAACATTTGCTGCATGTGTATGCAGATTCACTAATTGAGCCACTTACCTTGAAGTATCTGGCATGCTTTAAACCACACATACCATTTACGCAAAACTGCTTCATGAATAATTCATGTCTAATCTCTAGCCAGAAGAAAAGACAGTGCTTTATAGGTTGGGTTTTTTGGGGGGGAAAAGAGGTCTCTTATGTTCACCAAAGCTGCATTTATTTGATAAGAAACAACAGAATGTTGGAATATTGTTATATAAATGTTGTTAAAATAGCAGTTTTCTGTTTAAATATAAAGCTGATTTTCAACATCTTCATTCCTTCTTCAGTGTCATATAAACCTTCAGGAAAAATTCTGATTTGCTGCTTAAATGAAACATTTCTTCTCATCAGTGTTTTCAATATAATTTTTATGAAATCTGTGACACATTTTTTCCAGAATTGTTTGAAAATAATACAGTATCTGACAGAAGTCTTGTCGTCGATCCCAGTTGTAAAAGCAAAAAATAATAACCTGACCTCTAGTAGATCATTTGAAAATATATCAGAAGGTAGATTTTTCAGACAAATCATCTGTTGAAATCACAAATACTGCAGAAGACCCATTGAAGCCCGCATGGACCCAAGATTCTCACATAAATCAGTGAAGTTTGATTAAGAAAAAAATCATGATTTGGGGTTACATTCAGTATTGGGGCATGCGAGAGATCTGCAGAGTGGATGGCAACATCAACAGCCTGAAGTATCAAGACATTTGTGATGCCTATTACATAATTCTTCAGCAGGCTAGTCCTTCTCATATATTAGCCTCCACATCAAAGTTTCTGAAAGCAAAGAAGCTCAAGGTGCTCCAGGATTGGCCAGCCCAGTCACCAGATATGAACAATATTGAGCATGTTTGGGCTAAGATGGGGGAGGCTGTACATTATTTGTATTAAGTGACAAGTATTTTGTCTCAGCAAAGTCAGACCTTACTGTCCTAATTAAATAGTTAAAAATCAAGGCATGATCATATTTTATTTAGGTAAAATAAGTGTAATCTAGAGGCCTTTGCCTTTCATAGAAGCCACTTCTGATACCAAATCAACTAAAATCAAGTTATTCTTTGTTGTTCCTAAAACGTGGTTTGGTGACAAGACTTTTGTCAGGTAGTGTACAATTAATTCCTAAAAAAACTTTGAGTTGTAGTATATATCTTTAGATACACGGATTTTGACAAATTTGATCTGCAATGTAAAAAAGGGACAATTTGTAGCTTAAACATATTACAGTTCTGATTTATTTACTTATTACAAATTCAATTGCAGACAGTTGTGCAGTATATGAAGTGCCAGTTCTACACTGTCCGAAATATAGGTACAAACCTGTCACTGAGGTGCTACTTTTTCAAAAGGTACAGTTTTGTACCTTATAGATGCATATTGGTACCTTAAAGGTTTTGGTAACATTTGGTACATTTGGGTTACAATTTTATATCTTTAGGGTACAGACTTGTACTTTTTTCGTTTTGATATGTTGGCAGCTAGCTCTGCAACTCTCACATGGTCATCCACTGAAGCTAAGCATGGCTGTGCACAGTCAGTAACTAGATGGAAAACCACATGGGAAAGCTAGGTTGCTCTGGAAGTGGTGTCAGTGAGGCCAGCAGGGGGTGCTCAACATGCGGTCTGTGTGGGTCCTAACCCCCAGTATAGTGAAGGGGACTCTACACTGTAAAAAATAAATCTGTAAAATTTACGGTAAAAAAACAGCAGCTGTGGTTGCCAGGACTTTACCGTTAAAAATACGATACAAACCGTAAAAGTAATTTCTTGTTTTTATGGTAAACTACCGTATTTTATTAATTTATAGAGGTAATATGTCTGTATTTTGAAATGCCATTATCTACACGTCTTTTGTTACACAGTTAGACATGTTAACACAGCTATATGCAGGTGGTGATGAGTAAGTTATATAATGAACCAATGCTCATCACAAATAACTTTTCCCACGAGCAGAAAAGTGTATCAGGATATAGAAGGTGCTCAGTGTCATTCACACAGCAACTAAACACCAGTATGGTAACATGCATACAATTAAAGTCATGAAGTAAACATTGTTTATCAACATTAAATGTAACATAAATCTTTAATGTAGATAACTGATGGGGAAACAACTAACAAGTTCCATAGTATTGTCAACAAAAAGCATAAAAAGTGATGTGCCATACAGGGAATTCTGGGAAAGTCAGTTTACAGTTATTTGCCGTATATATTAGGGAAACATACCGTTAACCAGGTTACTGATTTGTACTGTAGCATTTTTACATTTTTATTATTCATTTACATTTTACAGTTTAAATCACGGCCATTTTTTAGAGCAGTGTATACTGCTCAGTGAGCGCTGCCTTTCGGATGAGACGTTAGACCAAGGTCCTGACTCTCTGTAGTCATTAAAATCCCTTCAAAAAAAAAATAGGCCTGGCCAAATTTGCCCTCTGGCCTCTGTCCATCATGACCTCCATCATTATGTCTCCTCTCCACCAATCAGCTGGTGTGTGGTGTGCAATATGGCTGCCATTGTGTCATCCAGGTGGAGGCTGCACCTTGATGGTGGATGAGGAGATTCCCCCATTGTGTAAAGTGCTTGGAGTGTCTAGAAAAGCGCTATAGAAATTTAAGCAATTATTATTATAGGTATCTTTCAAGAGTTCCCACTTAGATATGCTTGGCGTATAAAGCTGGTTTGGCATGCTGTCCCGGGAGAGAACCCTGAGCTCGGAGATCTTTGAGCCCAGGGCTCCCGCCCGGTCGATAAGCATATCAGGGGATCCGAGATCAGGTAGGTCTCGAGAGTTCCCCCTTTTGAAAAGGGAGGAAAGGAGGAGAGAAGGGGTGGAAGGGGGGATTCTTCCAAATGAAGATAAAACATTAGGGAGAAAATGATCCATTTATAGTAAACTAGGATCGCTCTGATTGGATTATTACTGATTACAGATGAGTGGCCAGACGTGCTCAATCATATCACGTGCTCCTCTCGAAATTTGGTTTATGAAACTTCACTTAAGGTACAAATGTTGACCTGTTAGATCCAAAAGTGTACCTTTTGAAAAGGCACCACCCCAGTGACAAGTTTGCAAGTTTGTTTAATAGTCACAAATTTCACAGGTTACTAGATTAGTATTTTGACAAATTTACTTCACCAACTCACTTTTTTTTGTCAGTGATGAATTGGCAGGAAAATGAAACATTTTTAACTCTGTTTTTACATCGACTCATGATGTTGAATCTCTGCCCTAACAAAGGGCATCTTTGCACTGTCTGCAATATGAATAATATGTGAGCTTGCATGACATGAGTTATCATCGACTGCAGAGCAACAGCAGAAAAAAAACATTTTTCAGAAACAACATCCTGCAGCCGCCTATTTACCTCTGTCATTACCCCTGCTGAAACACCCATGTGTTTTCCATTGTGAGGATCTCAGATTAAAAGACGTGTTCGCTTCGGATATTGATGTCAGGATGAGTCGTTATTTAGTGGTCAATTTCCCTGGAGGGCTTTTTATTATTTGTGCCCCGTCAGCGGTCGGGTCAAAAAATGAGTAATGTCTTTGATGGCATCGATCGTGTTGGAGAATGGGCAAGATTCATACACAATAAGAGCCTTTCGTCTTCAGATTCATCTTTCACGTTCAGCTAATCCCTGTTAGAGACCTGACCCCGCTACTCACTCGCTATTGATCACTGTTGAATTTCCTTGGGGGGCTAAAAGAGAAAGATTTGGCGCTGACTGATGCCGTTTAACCCATTTCAATTCTTTTTCTACAGTCGGCGAACTGGACAAAATCCTGTTTTTGTCTTCTCCGATGCAGTTTTTGGAACTCCCGGAGGTTATATCTACTCATCATGCCATTGGATGGAATCAGATCTGAAGTCTGCAGAGCTTTGTGAGGTGAACTCTTTAGTTTACACCTTTCGCGAGGTGTATGAATGCACACACACATTGTTTCCTCTAATGATAACCCCAGGCACATGTGTGTGTATGTACAGTGTTTTTCGCTCATATGCAGTGATGGGGGATCACAATAGTACATGTTGATATGGCTCAGGGTTCCCGCTCTCTCTCTGTGTGCCTGAGGTTTTCAGAAAATTGTGCACAGTTGGTGTCAAATCTCATGTCCTCGTCCACACTGTCATCGAGGCTTGAGTGAACGGTCTGTGCATATAGATGTGTCTGACCTTTCAGTCTATTATAAGCCAAGTGTAACTCATCCCTCAAAAGGAACAATATGTGCTGCTGCTTGCGGTTTTAGCAATCGATACAGTTGATCATTCTCAATGTTTGAAAATATAAACTGAAGCATGTTTGTGTAAACGAGTACTTTTTCAGGGTTTTTTCAGAGTATGTGGTCTTCGATAAAACATTGTTTATTTGCAGCTCTATATATAATTTTTTTCCCCACATTTTGTTTTTGAATATTATATTATCCAATATATTTGGTTAATAATTTTTAACTATATCTAAACATTAAAGCACAGGTGTCAAACTCCTCCCAGGTAGCAAAGAATTCTGGCCCAGATTTGGCATAAATCTGGCACAGCAGGCATTTATCCGGCACTGGCATACAGCATGTGGGCCAAACTTGGCCCTGGTTTGGCAGAGGTGGCACTGTCTTTAAGGTGACAAACAATACTCGGGCCAAAAGTAAAATGTAGTATTTGGCCCAGATGTTAATACTTGATATGTGGGCCATGTAAGTTTGGCCTGTCCTGACCCACATTTAAAATACATTTTTATTATTTTAAAATAAAGAAAAAAATTCTACCAATCAGGTCCCTTTGAGAAAAAAGCTCACTCATAGCAAGCCTAAAGTGCAATGATTTATGGGTTTATCAATTTCATTGCAGTCGTGACACACCAACATATCTGGCCCATTTTAGGCTCAGTTATGGGTTACTAACTTGGCTGAGACTTGGCCCAGATATGGTCCGTGTTTGGCCCTTGTCTGGAAGCCAGATATGGTCCAGTCATGTGCCGTAATTCACTGCGGCATGTGGGCCAAGCAAAAGCTGATTGTGTGGGCCAGAGCTGGGCCAGAGATATTTTGCTATGTGAGCTGGAGGGCCACAGCTCTGCACAGTTTAGTGCCGATCCTAATTAAACACGTCTGATCAAACTAATTAAGTCCTTCAGGCTTCTTTGAAACCTAAAGGTAAGTGTGTTGGAACAGGGTTGGAACTAAACTGTGCAGGGCTGCGGCCCTCCAGGAACTGAGTTTGACATCCCTGTATTAAAGAATTAGTTCACCCAAAAATTTAAATTCTGTTAGTAATTACTCATGTTGTTCCAAATTCCTGAAACATTCATTCATCTTCAGAACACAAATTAAGACTTTTAGAGCTCCCTCATTGTGCATAGACAGCAATGGTCCTGTCTTTTTTCTGTGCATTTTTTCTTTTCCTGCTGTATTATTTAACTAATTATTGAGAAATCATCTTTGCTGCTTGTAATTTAAAGGAACTTTGGTCACAGCACCAAACTAAACCTCTAAATGACTCCTCTTTTACCCTTTTTACAAGATGTAAAATAAGCTTTTGAATGCTCCAGAATGTGTCTGTAAAGTTTCAGCTCAAAATACCCATCAGATTATTTGTTATAGCCTCCAGAATCTGCCCATTTTGGTGTCTGAGTACAGTGTGGCTGTTTTTGTAGCCTGTGGCTTTAGATGCAAATGAGCTGCTTCTTCCTGCACACCGTTCCTACATGCATGTCTGCTTCTTATCATGTGTTACAGCAGATAAACAACAGTCAGTGATAGAGACAGACACAGATGAAGCTGAAATACAGCTCATTAGTAGACCCACATGGAATCTGTGCGTGCAGAATTCCGCAGATTTTTAGTCTATTTATTTACTTACGTAAATGTGTACATTTATATTATTCAGTTTTTAAATTATTTTCAGTGATATTGACTAATATGGAAATATTTATAGCATTTATTTACAGTACAGTTTGTAAAGTAATATTTTTCTGACTTTTAGTAGATATATTATATGAGAGACTTGCCTTGTTTACCAAATAAAGTGGATAGAATTAGATTTTCATTGTAAACATTAAATAAAAGTTAAAAAGATATTATTTTTTATTTTATATATTAAGGTTTTAGTTATGATACTCCCAAAATCATTCCACATAAATCTGCAGATTTTTTACAAAATCCTCTGCAGAAATAGTAAAAAATGTCCGCAGATTCTGTCTGACCCTACTCATTAATCAAAAATAACAAGTTTATTTCATGTAATTGTGGTGGAGTTTACTCAACCCTTTTTGAAACAATGAGTCACACACAAATTCACACACACACACACACACACACACACACACACACACACACACACACACACACACACACACACACGGTTAAGCGGTTAAAAATTAGTGATTTTTTTCTGTCTTTATTACAAACATGCTCTGTTTTAAAAACATTTTAAATTTATAAAACTTATAAAAATCACAGAGAATTGAAACAGATATTTTAATCCCAGGTAATTTGCAAAAAAAAAATTCTGTGGACATGTGTATACATGTTATTATAGAAACGTGGAGTCTGTCAAACAATTTGGTGGGTGGGTAAAACTGCACTCCTACATCATGTTGCGTTGGGCCTCAAAATCTTGGGATTTGGGTTTCCTCCGGGTGCTCCGGTTTCCCCCACAGTCCAAAGACATGCAGTACAGGTAAATTGGGTACGCTAAATTGTCCGTAGTGTATGAGGGTGAATGAGATGTTTCCCAGAGATGGGTTGCGGTTGGAAGGGCATCCGCTGTGTAAAAAACGTGCTGGATCAGTTGGCCGTTCATTCTGCTGTGGCGACCCCGAATTATTAAAGGTACTAAGCTGACAAGAAAATGAATGAATGAATGAATGAATGAATGAACACAAAACAGGCGATGCAGTGGCACAGTAGGTAGTGCTGTCACCTCACAGAAAGAAGGTCGCTGGTTTGGGCCTCGGCTGGGTCAGTTGGTGTATCTGTGTGGAGTTTGCAAGTTTTCCCTGTGTTCACGTGGGTTTCCTCCGGGTGCTCCGGTTTCCCCCACAGTTCAAAGACATGCGGTACAGGTGAATTTGGAAGGCTAAATTGTCCATAGTGTATGAGTGTGAAAGAGTGTGGATGTGCTGGATAAGTTGACGGTTCATTCAGCTGTGGCGACCCCAGATTAATAAAGGGACTAAGCTGAAAAGAAAATGAATGAATGAATGAACAAATCAATTAAGTTGTCCCTAAAAAAACCCTCAAAAACAAGTTGTTTCAGCTTATTTTAAATAAGTTGTTTCAACAAGCAGCAAAAATATTTGTTAAGTGTGGATTAGCAGAAGTAGTGTCATTAGTTAACAGTGCTTGGGGAAAAATCACTCTGTATGGCTTTTTAAAAATATGAATAAAACATGAACTAAGGCATATTGTGAGTGAGTGCTATATAGCTAAGCAGGACTGAGACTGGTCAGTACCTGGATGGGAGACCACATGGGAAAACTAGGTTGCTATTGGAGCAGGGGGCACTCAACTTGTGGCCTGTGTGAGTCCTACTGCCCCAGTAAAGTGAAGGGGATGCTATACTGTCAGTGAGCGCCATCTTTTGGGTGAGACGTTAAATCGAGGTCCTGACTCTCTGTGGTCATTAAAAATCCTATGGCCCTTCTCGTAAAGAGTAGGGCTGTAACCCCGATGTTCTGGCCAAATTTATCTTCATCGGCTTTTAGCTTTCATGGCCTCCCAATCATCCTCATCCACTGAATTGGCTGTATCACTGTCTCTCCACTCCACAATAGCTAGTGGGTGGTGAGTGCACTGGCGCCATTGTCCTGAGGTTTCTGTCGCATCATCCAAGTGGATGCTGCACACTGGTGGTGTGGAGAGACCCCCCTCATGATTGTGAAGCGCTTTGGGTGTATGGCTATACACAAAATATGTGCTATATAAATACACATTACTTACTTCCATGCAGTGTTGATTTAGTACATGCATTACAATTTGCATTTACTTTTAAACAATGTGTGTTACAAACTTCCCTGTGTAAGTTTGCACCCATTTTTACCTCAGTTTGTTTTGGTTGGGTGTCTAAATCCAAGACATTCCTCCACAGCTCTGATATACTCCTCGAGCCGCTCACATTGAATTAACAATTCCCCTGGCCTTAAAATAAATTAAATTTACAGGATTATTTTCTTGTTCCACACACATCCCTCAAAAATAAATAACCTACAAGTGATCGATGACAAAAAAATCAAAATCAATAACAAAATATCGTCTTTTAAATTGCTCAGAATCCCTTTTATAATTCTTTCTTGATGTATATTTGGGGGGAAAGGAGTCGCCGCTGCGTTTACATCAAACCACATTAGCATCGGTTGGTATCCAGGAGTAACAGGATTAGCATCCACTGTTGTCTGTGGGCTAATTCCCCTATCACAGCGGCTCAGTGTGTTGTTGACAGCAGCGGGTTTGTAGAGGTACCAGGAATTAAATGTCTTTGCTGTTGTACGTTAGACATTTGGGCTTGTGTAATTCCCATACATAGGAAAACAAACCTTCAAATTTGATAGAGACTGTAAACCATTAATGATTTAATGCTGATTAGAAAGACTGGAAAAAGGCCATGTTTTTGCATAAGGCGCAGTGTGAGTTGGAAGTGTTGGAAGCATCTTTGCTGGTTGGGTGTTTGTTTACATGAGGGAACATCTGACATTTCTGACTCTGCGTAGGAGTTCACATAAGGCTTTCGAGGAAACCGGTAATTTCTTAAAGCTTCCTACTCGCCTTCCTATTTCCTGCCATTGCCCTTTTTCAGAGCAAATGACATGTCTGAGGTAGAACGGCAGAAATGAATAGGAAACAAGTAATGATTTTGTGAATGTCTGTTTGTGTGGAACTGACAGAGAAAATGCATTGGAACAGAAAGTGCAGGATGTAAATGTGGTTTTGAAATTTCATCCAACATGTGTGAAAAATATGATTTTCACATCAGAAAAGAAATAAACATTCATTCGTTCATTCATTTTCCTTCGGCTTAGTCCCTTATTTATCAGGGGTTGCCACGGTGGAATGAACCGCCAAGGATTCCAGCATATGCTTTACGCAGCGGATGCTCTTCCAGCCGCAACCCAGCACTGGGAAACACCAATACACACTCATTTACAAACACAATCATACACTCCGGTCAATTTAGTTCAACCAATTCACCTATCGTGCAAGTCTTTGGATTGTGGGGGAAACCGGAGCACCCATAGGAAACCCACGCCAACACGGAGAGAACATGCAAACTCCACACAGAAACGCCAACTAGTCCAGCCAAGACTTGAACCAGCGACCTTCTTAGGAAACAGTGCTAACCACTTTAAAATTTTTGTTGCTTATTTTTTGTTTGCTTTTATATATTTGAAGTCAAAATTATTTGCCCAAATATTAGCCATAATTCTGACTTACACTATCTATCTATCTATCTATCTATCTATCTATCTATCTATCTATCTATCTATCTATCTATCTATCTATCTATCTATCTATCTATCTATCTATCTATCTATCTATCTATCTATCTATACACACTCACTGGCCACTTTATTAGGTACACCTGTCCAACTGCTCGTTAACGCAAATTTCTAAATAAGCCAATCACATGGCAGCAGCTCAGTGCATTTAGGCATGTACTTGTGCAGACATGGTCAAGATGATCTGCTGCAGTACTGGAATTTTCACACACAACCATCTCTAGGGTTTACAGAGAATATCCGGTGAGCGGCAGTTCTGTGGGTGCAAATGCGTTGTTGATGCTAGAGGTCAGAAGAGAATGACCAGACTGATTTAAGCTGATAGAAAGGCAACAGCAGCTCAAATTACCACCCGTTACAACCACTGTATGCAGAAGAGCATCTCTGAACACACAATACCGTGCGTTGAACCTTGAAGTGGATGGGCTACAGCAGCAGAAGACCTGCTTCTGGCATCAACAACATGAAAGCATGGATCCATCCTGCATTGTAATAATGGTTCAGGCTGCTTGTGGTGGTGTAATGGTGTGGGGGATATCTATATTCTTGGCACAATTTGGGCCCATCAGTACCAATTGAGCATCGTGCTACAGCCTATCTGAGTATTGTTGCTGACCATGTCCATCCCTTTATGACCACAGTGTACCCATTTTCTGACCTCTTTCAGCAGAATAACATGCCATGTTACAAAGAGCGAATCATCTCAGACTGGTTTCTTGAACATGACAATGAGTTCACTGCACTCAAATGGCCTCCACAGTTAGCAGTTCTCAATCCAATAGAGCACCTTTTGGGTGTGGTGAAACGGGAGATTCTCATAATGGATGTGTTGCGTCAAATCTACAGCAACTGCATGATGCTATCATGTCAATATGGATCAAAATCTGTGAGGAATATTTCCAGTACCTTGTTGAATCTGTGCCACGAAGGATTAAGGCTGTTCTGAAGGCAAAAGGTGGTCCAGCCCGGTACTAGTAAAGTGTACCTAATAAAGTGGCCAGTGGGTGTATACATACATTATTTATTTATGCTATCATTTATTAATATTACTATGATTAATATTATTTATTTATTTTTATTTTTTACGATCACACGTTTGTTTTTTTTGTGGGGACATTCCATAGGTTTTCTTTTCCCCAACTTCTTCAATATTCTCTCATTTTCTCAAGGAATCTTTCCCCAATTAAAACATAATATGAAAACCGTATCCAGCACTCAGTCATTGTCAAACACATACATCTCTTTATTTCTCACCGAACACTTAATGAGCACTCTGTGTTCTTCGAGCTGGCTGGTAATAATTAACATTTCCTCTTTTGCACACACATATGGTTGGTCTCTGATTAGCGAGCTCATAAATATGGATATGTGCACTGAGAGAAGAGGTTGAAATTGGGTCATAATGGCATGATATTCCGTTCGGGTGTTACCGGCAAAGCACTTTCTGACACGTTAAACCATCCTAATACCATGAACCTTCCTGACCAAAGAACAGTGTGTTCTTGAAGGCTCATGGAAAACTCCATGCAATCCTTCAGACTTAAACGTGGTGTCTAGAATCTTAATGCTTCTGGACACAAGCTCTTAGGTATTTATGAAATGCAACGTCCCGACTGTCTCATTCCTCTTCATCAGGCTTGGGATTTACTGGACGTTCCAGTATACCAACAACCATTCTTGTTAATGTGTCATAGAGCTGCAGGATTATGACTAATCATTAAATTAATTTGATTGAGTATTGGCCTTGATTATTTAATCTTACTCTTTATAAAAAAAAGTCAGATCTAACCATTGGATTTAAATATTTCAGTAAAATTAACCTATTGGTTGGATTTGTCCATATTTCAGTCAAGTTTGAGTTGAAACTACCATATAATTTCTAAAGTTGAGACTGTTATTTATTCAGCTGATAAATTAGCATTTATTTGGCTTACTTTGTTGGCTCCTTGCACAATTATACTCAGATATTTAGATTTACTTTTTTATGTTTGTTTTTTTACAGCTTTGCAATGTGAGTCAATCCCATCAGTTCAGAACATGCTTTCTGTCTGAGATTAGCATTCTCACAGTATCTGCTCTCACAGAATGCCTCTTATTTATGCAGTTTCTACACTTTGATGGTTATAATGAGAGCATTTGTAAAAGTGCACTGAGCAAAGAAGTGCATTTCATTTTCTGCAAGCGAAATGAAGGTTTATCAAAGACTTCATCTTAGTTGAATTCAGAATGCTTATTGGAGAATAAGGTTTAAATAAATAAATATAACAAATAAAATAACCCCTTTGCTCCCTGTGTCCATTACAATGGATATTGCATGTCAGCCCATGTTTTTTGTAAATCATGAGCATTTCATTTAAAGTCTGCAGTCTATGAGAGTGGACAATTGTCATCCAATCAAATGGCAGTAAGGCTTGGCATGTTGTAATTTGAAAAACAAAAACCATGCACTACACTGAAAAGCAGCGTGGCATCACTTCACTCCAGACACAGATGTAAGCCCCATTTACAATGTTTTTATTTAGATTTGTTGATACGTTTGCCAATATTTTATAGATTGCATGTAAAAAAAGAGAGATTGCACTTACTAGTTAAAGTTGAAAATCTTTTGTAACATTGCAAGCTTTAGAGAAGGATTTTTTCAAATATGTCTGTCCATTAGGATGTACAATGGGTTCAAGATCTGTTACTGAAAGTAAACTATATATATAGATCTTGAAGTTCTTGAACATATAGCCGATAAAAATATCTCAAATGTGCACATTATGTAATGCGATGAGGAAGGTGAAGATATAAACAGTTTGTTATAAACAATGTGCAATCTATACAACAAAAACTTCAAAAAAATAAAGTAAAAATGTAACAAAGTTAATGTTTCTGATTTTGAAAATAAATTTCAAGATTATACCTGCAATCATGTATGTTTTTCTGTATTTTATGTTGGTATAATGTTCGGGAAGTATAACTGTTCTGACCTGATTTCCATTGAAGTGGACAAAAATTAGTTGAACTCATTAGCCCTCTTTATTAGTTGAACTCATTGAAATTATTAGCCCTCCTCTGATGTTTAACAGAGCAAGGAAATTATCACAGTATATCTGATAGTATTTTTTCTTCTGGAGAAAGTCTTGTTTGTTTTATTTCAGCTAGAATAAAACCAGTCAATTTTTTTAAAAAACATTTTAAGGTCAAAATTAATTACAGCCTCTTTAAGCTATATTTTTTTCCGATAGTCTACAGAACAAACCATCGTTATATAATAACTTGCCTAATTACCCTAACCTGACTAGTTAACCTAATTAACCTAGTTAAGCCTTTAAATGTCACATTAAGCTGTATAGAAGTGTCTAGAAAAATATCTAGTCAAATATTATTTACTGTCATCATGGCAAAGATGAAATAAATCAGTTATTAGAAATGAGTTATTAAAGCTGTTATATTTAGAAATGTGTTGAAAAAATCTTCTCTCAGTTAAACAGAAATTGGGGGAAAAATAAACAGGGGGTCTAATAATTCAGGCGGGCTAATAATTCTGACTTCAACTGTATATGTACCAGAAAAACATTTATGTTTTGTAAAATAAACACTGATGTTGATGATGAAGGTAAAGATGTGAACTTAAAGGGTGTTAAATTTTTATTATTACTGTATAATATGGTATCATTTATAGGAGCCTCAAGAGCTGTAAAAACATACTTTTACATTTTTTGAGAAATTTGGAACATAATTTGTGTCTGAATGGGCCAAAATAAAAATGTAAAATAATTTTGACTTGTCATAGCATTTATATATTGCAATCATCTGATGATTTGAAGTGCTTCTTTTTCCTCACTTGTAAGTCGCTTTGAAGAAAAGCATCTGCTAAATGAGCAATAGTAAATGTAGATCAAGTCCCTCAAGACCTTGCATTGTTTTGCTGCAGAACTGTTAAAAGTCTGTAGGGTCTGTACCAGCTCCCCACACCATATTTTACCATCAGTAAAAAAATCATTTCCCAAGTTGATTCTGCTTTACTGCATCTTCTGTGTTTATAAATTAAATATCACAGATTGAAGAAAGACCTCTGCGTGGTCTTGCAAAGAAAGCAACTGGCTTGAACTTCAAAATGGTTGAGTGTTGCTCAGCTTCCAAACACAATGTTTGTTTTTCTTTTCCACATACAAAGAGCAATCATCTCTGAGCCCAAATATTATTTTGACAGCTCTCTCTTTTTTCCCATTTCGCAGCATTGGCTTGTTCTTTTGTTATCAAAGGTCATTTTCAAAGGCTTTCTTCTAGAGAACTGTTCAGCAGAGATTGCCCCTGCAAATATACTCAACATCAGGTGAAGTTAAAAAAACCTCTTATTGTTTTTGTTTATCTCATGCATTCAAATTTTAAAATGCCAATTCACCCTGAAAATCCACACATCCAGAGCCAGTGTGCTCAAGAGAGTCTTGAGCTTGAACTTCCTGTCACATTAAGACACTTGCGTGGATGCAAACTCACTTTTAATATGACACTGTTTTTGGAATGCAGTTTCCAGAATAAGTACGATTGTGATGAACGCACAAATCCTTCCTCTCCATTGTAAACAAACTGTGCTCCAGACAGACTGTTTTGTATGCACAAGCTAAAGTGCAACAAGGTAATAATGTTGTAAATAATGTTCAGTTTTGGTCACACTTTATTTTAAGGTATAATTCTCACTATTAATATATCGTTAACTATGAATTTTGCCTTTAATATATTTGTAATTTGCTGCTTATTAATTGTTATTAATAGAACTTGTTTGGTTTAGGTATTGAGTAATTTTTAATAGGCAACAGACAATTTTTGAATAGGCATGTAATAAGCCACTTGTTCATAGAGATAATTGGTATTTAAACTAAATTGTTACCAGTTCCTTGCCCAGTCCAATCGTTTTGCTTCATAATACATCAAGGTAACTTCAGAAGCCACATACAGTGCATATGGAAAGTATTCATAGCGCTTCACTTTTCCACATTATTTTATGTTACAGCCTTATTCCAAAATGGATAAATTTATTTACCAAATTTATTAAGAATAAAAAACCTGAAAAATCACATGTACATACTGTAAGTATTCACAGCCTTTGCCGTGAAGCTCTAAAATCAAGGCCTGTATGGTAGAGTGGCCAGACGGAAGCCACTCCTCGCCTGGAATTTGCCAAAAGGTGTCTGAAGGACTCTCAGACCATAAGAAACAAAATACTCTGGTCTGATGAGACTAAAATTGAACTCTTTTGCGTGAATGCCAAGTGTTACGTTTGGAGAAAACCAGGCACCGCTCATCACCAGGCTAATACCATCCCTACAGTGAAGCATGGTGGTGGCAGCATCATGCTGTGAGGATGTTTTTCAGCAGCAGGAACTGAAAGACTAGTCAGGATAGAGGGAAAGATGAATGCAGCAATGTACAGACATCCTGAATAAAAACTTGCTTCAGAGTGCTCTTGACCTCAGACTGGGGCGACGGTTCATCTTTCAGCCGGACAATGACCCGAAGCACACCGCCAAAATATTAATGGAGTGGCTTCACAACAATTAATTGAATGTCCTTCACAGGCCCAGCCAAAGCCCAGACCTAAATCCTATTGAACATCTCTGGAGAGATCTGAAAATGGCTGTACACCATCACTTCCCATCCAACCTGATAGAGCTTGAGAGGTACTGCAAAGAGGAATGGGCAAAAAGTCCCAAAGACAGGTGTGCCAAGCTTGTGGCATCATATTCAAAAAGACTTGAGGCTGTAATTGCTGCCAAAGATGCATCAACAAAGTATTGAGCAAAGGCTGTGAATACTTATGTACATGTGATTTTTCAGGTTTTTTATTTTTAATAAATTTGCAACAATTTCAAAAAATCAATTTTTCACATTGTCATTATGGTGTATTGTGTGAAGAATTTAGAGGAAATACATTAATTTAATCCATTTTGGAATAAGGCTGTAACATAAAAAACAGTTGAGTAAGTCAAGCGGTATGAATACTTTCTAGATGCACTGTGTATTCATTTAGTTTAGCCTGTATATTTATTTGGGCCCTCAAGTTGCTTGTGGTTGTTAATTTGCCTTTTAATTTCAAGGTGAACTATCCCTTTAAATATTGTGTTTAAAAAAAACAACCATTTGACTTCTAAAAGGATCCTTAGAAGTATGTTGGTATGTTATGTTGTGTGCTTAAGCATGTTGACCTCCATTGTATTAAATCGATCCAACTGGATGCTCATTAAATTGTGTTTGTGCTCCACAGTGGAGAGAGAGAGCCACACAGGTTTGCAGTGGCACAAGGGTGAGTAATTGTAATGTTTTGAGTGAACTGTCCCTGTAAAAAAACAGCCTCAGTCGACCAGAGATTGTGCTCTGAGACTTATTTTGTTTGGAGGTGATAATAACTGAGGAAAAATGACTTGGAAAAAGGAAACAGACCTCTTGTCACAGAAAGAAACATCTGACCCTCAAACCTTACCTCTTTCCATGGCATGTGTCACCATTTCGGTCGTCTGTGAAATCTTTCTCTCTCTCTCTCTCTCTCTCTCTCTCTCTCTTTCTCTTTTATGTTGAGCTATTTCAGATCTTTTGTGAGAGCCAGAGTGCTGTGGACAATAAATGATCTTTATAAAGCAGTAACCTTACGATCTAAAAGCTTTCACAGGCTGTTCTGATCTTTAACACTTACTTTACCTTTAAAACGGAAGTTAAAATACTTTTCATGATGTTTCTTGGTCAAAAAAACAGTTTTAAGACAAGCTGTTTGGCGGTTAGAATCGATTGTTTCTCCATAGTCTCTTTTGCATTAGAAATAATGTTTTGACAGAAGCTTTAGAGAAGATATAACTCATAGCCACAGTTTCCTGCCTAAGGACTGACTTCCATTTGACTACTGACAAATAGCCTGTTGTGTGTTTGTGAGTCGGGGGTGACAGAATTCACCTCATTGAACTGAAGCAACATGTGGCTGAACCCAGAAGGAATCCAGAGAGGGAATCATCTGTGCAGCGGAGATAGACTGCATCCTCACAGCTGCTTTCATAAGCTTGTGGCAAAATAACACTGAAAACAAAACACTTTAGCTGTGCGGAATATGGTGCGCAATGACCATTATCATCTGAATGGCAATTCTAACTTCGCTCTGCCCATTTTTAAGCTAAAGACTTTGGCTGGATTTTTAGATCCTGTTTATGCTATGTATTAAAGGGCTCCTATTTTACAAGATTTCCTTTTTACAAGATGTAAGATATGTTTTAGGTGTGTCAGAATGTGTCTGTAAATTTTCAGCTCAAAATACCCATCAGGTAATTTATCATGCTATGCAGAATTTGCTTATTTGGGCTCAGAGCAAAGTGTGACTGTTTATGTAGCGTGTGCTTTTAAATGCAAATGAGCTATTTCACCCTACCCACCGTTCCCATTTGCATGTCGGCTTCTCATGCGTTACCTCAGATAAACAGCAGTCAGTGACAGAGACAGAAATGGATGAAACGGAAATTCAGCTCATTAGTCAAAAATACCAAGTTTATTTGGTGGATTTGTGGTGTTTTTTTTTTTCAAGCCTTTGCAAAATGATGAGTTACACACAAATGCCATTACTATGTTTGCAGTACACACGTTTAATTTTGCACTGCTTTTACTCTTGTATATTGTTGCTCCTCATACATAGTTGTACTGACACTATGTGGCAGGCATTTCAAACTCAAATTAGCAGGGGGCCATTTCAGTGACTGACAATTCATAGGAGGGCCGTTTTAACATTCAAGTACAAGAAAAAAGTGGGAACCTGACATAATTGATGCACCTTAGGACAACAGACATGACGTTTATGTTTCAAGCATCCTTACCTGTCACCAGTGATAATGCAAATCAACACCTTTATCGTGTCACGCATCAGCTGCTGAAATACCTCTGTGGTTGTTTGTATGGCCGAGCGTACACAGCCATTCTTCCACAGAGTATGTGCAGTCAAAACTCTAGCTTTTTATTTCTTGTTGTACCTATTGAAGGGATAGTTTAAATTGCTAGTAATGAAAATACTACAAATAATAGGCTTAATAATTATTATTCTGTTCCAACCAATTGTATTGTCCCAATAGCGTAAGAACAGCAGAAAGCAGTGACTTTACTGGCAATTGTTCTTCTCAATGTCTTTCTTTTTTTGTAAAAACTACAATAAAGAGTGGAAAAGTATGTACATATTCACATTTACTTTAACAAGTTCAATTCAACTAACAGTAGAATTTTACTAATGTACATAGTTTTTATGCAAATCTTAGGTGTATGTGGAAAATCTATTAAGTGAGACTATTTGAATCGAATATTAGCAAAAATTTTATATATGTTACATCAGCAGCATAACGTGTAATCCATGAAGAATTGTTTGTACAGCAAAGTGTTATAAAACTAATAAAAATCAAACAACCCTTAGCTTTAGTAAAAATAGAGCACTTACGGACATATATTTTAACGTTTAAATCAGCCACAGAATTAAAATACTTGTGTGTTACTCTTGACCATGCACTGAGAGAAAATGAAAGTAAAACTAATCTGAATGCCGTACTGTAAATGTCGACTAGGTGGCGGGTCAAAACCACAAGTGGCTAGACGCGACTGCACAACAATGATAGGGATTAAAAATATATATATTTTTTTCTCGTTATATTTTTGACAGGCCGGAGGGAGGAGGAGGAGGGTGGGCCATAAATACATAGTGATTTTACTGTCTTTACTTTATTACAAACATGCACTAGTTTAAAAATGTTTTAAACTTGTAAAACTCATTCTTGATATGCATCTGATCACAGAGAGTTGGAACAGATCTTTTAATCCCAGTTTCTTTGCAAATCCTGTTCCGTGGACGTTTATACACATTACTAAGGAGACATGTCAATGTGCTCCTGTCAGTCAATTCGGTGGGCAGGGAAACCACACTTCAACACACATTGCCAACACAAGCTCATTGTGAAAACATACCCCTGTGTGCATTTCTGGAGAGCATGAATTAAGGTGTCAGAGCTACATATGGCTGCATTTCATCTTTTAAACCATTTCTATGGAGCAGTATGACACCGCTAATGGCTACTGTTTCTTTTGTGCTACCAGCTGATCGCGTACCTCCATGAAGGAAGGGGGTGATCGGGTCAATCGGTGCTTTTGAAGTGGTGGGGGGATCAGTTAGTCGGTCAGTCAGTCAGTCAGTCAGTCAGTCAGTCAGTCAGTCAATCAGTCGACAGCAGCCTCTGGTGGATTTACATGTGAAGAGCAGGTGTGAATGACACTTGCGAGAGACATTTGACTTTGAAAAAGCATACACAGTGGCCTCTGATGATTTGCAAAAACTGCAAAAAAAGTACCTCCTGGGCTGTATTTGGGGCTTTCCAGAAATGTATATAGGGGTACAAATCAATAATGAGGCTGGGTTGCAACTTGCGCTGGGCCTCAAAATCACAGGCATTTGGATCCTATTTTTAAACATCAGCAAATATTAAAAAGTGACTTTTTGTGTTTATATCACCCCAATATGACAGTGCACACTATACCTACACATAGTTCTGTCCAAACAGCTTGATTTTGCATCATTGGTGCCTTTTCAGATGGATTTTTATCAATCTACAACAAGTGGATTATACAGTTATAAAGGGGCTGTAAAAGGCTTTCATCCGCTTTCAGTGGTAGTCAAAAACTCATTAGGCCTAATTGATTTAATTATGTGTACGCCCATGTGGTCAAGTACATTCACAAAAGATCTCCTGCTCTCTGCCTTCTGAGCGATTATGTGATGGTTATGGATGTGTTGTGAGAGAGCGCTTCAAAACAAGACACTCATGCTTCGTTTAGCTGTAGCAAAACACGCAGATAATCCAAATCCATAGTTGATATCTGTACAAGTTTCTATTGCCAGATTTCCTGCTCACTTCTAAAGCATGTAACATGGATTTGTTCATTCAATAGTACTTGTGCGTTGTACTGAGCACTCCTGTCAAATTGATGTAGAGAGTGATGAAATAAGTTGGAAGGGTTTCAGCTAAATCCATGCTCAAGTTTTCTCAAGAGATGCGTTTGAACAGTGATTATGCCAGTCACTGACTGATCAAATTACTGAAAACCTAAATACTGCAAATGTAAATGCCCAGGGAAAACAGAGCCTATAAGACAACAACAAATAAGGCCAATGTATAATGACATTTGCTCTGTTTTTTAAATGACTATTATTGATCTTATTGAAAATCATTTAATCTTTTAAATTTAATCTTTCTGAGTTTTTTCCTCAGTCAATTACTCTAAGGCCCTTCACAATCAGCAGCAAATTTAGAGTGCATCATCCTGTCATCTCACAGTTCAGTCAACAACCTACAGTATGCAAAGATATATTGTGCTCAATTTTTACTTTAAAATCTGTAGTATATTTTACAAAGAATTATAATAAACTTGAATTAAATATTAAATATCGAAGTTAAATTGTATATATCTGTAAAAAAAATCGAAAACAATTTTTATTTATTTAGTTTTTGGTGTTAATTGTTTTTTGCCTTTTTCGATAGTAAGGTAAGTTGAGATATAGATTTATTCACACCACAGTGGAGAAATTCTTGTTACAGCAGCAACAGTAAATCTGCAAAATATAAAGCAGAGACACCATTTAAAATATATCCAATACAGTATAAATAATAATAAAAAAATCTGACAATTCAATAGTTAACCCTCTCAAACAAAAATTGGACTAGTTTATATTGCAGTTTAATACTGACTGGTTTACTGGGAGCAGCTCTAAAACAGCAGCAGGAAGAAAAGACCTTCTATCTACGCTTGGATGTATGTCATATAAGAGACTTTATATTGTGACACAGAATGAGATCAGATCAGAATGAACACAAAGTAGCCCCAGACTTGCCACTTCAACAATGCCACTGGCTATATAACTAAAAACAGGCACCTCATGCTGAATCTCATGACCTGAGGTTGAAGATAAAGACTATGCGGCTTGTTTTTTTTAGGAAGTGATGGATGAAATGATGTTTCGGGCTGCATTTTGGGTTCGTGAACTGATATGGCGAGGATGACCTGCTTGGGATATCTAGACAGATACTACAAGAGTTTTCAGCTTGAGAAAACACTGAATCTCTGACACCCTCTCCCATTACTCTGTGTCCAGGCGGACTGGCCTCTGGATAAATGTTGGCACTTGTGGGGAAGCCCCTTGACTAATGGTTTTCGCCATGCAAGAAGGCATGAAATTACAGAGCCCTGGCTGGTTCAGTGACAGCCCCTTGTTTTCCATTTGCCATCTGATTTATTGTGGTGAGTGATTTTTGGAGATGGAAATTTAACAGAGGCGGTGAGAAAAGAGGCGTCTGTGTCTGATCTGTCGGCGTGTGTGACTGAAAGGCAGGGATGTGATGTCCTCTGTGGAATTGGGTCCAAACCAAGGGGAAAGACTCTGAATGAAGTGTCTCTTCATTTTCACTCCTGGCTCAAGATGCAGTCTGAGCAGTGGAGTAATTCAAGAGTTTGAGAGGGTTCTCGTTCTGTCTCATATTCTCTCCGTTCTGTCTTTTGTAGTGTTTCTATTTTCACTTTCACACACTTTAAATCCAAGCCTCAAAGGCTTGGTGAACAAAACCAGTGCAGCACCATTGTGTCAGTCAGACCAGCCCTCCCTCTCTGAATCCTGGACCTCTGTGACATTGGGATTGTACAGTTTTCCAGCATGCCGTCCTGTCAGAAAGCAGGCCACACACTGTCACCTTCAGCCCTTCACTGGTAACACCCATAATTACCCAATGGGTGGCTTGGAGAAAATGGAGTATCTGGGGAAAAAGCTTTCAAATGGGTCATAAAGTCTTTTGGGTCAGGGTGGACAATAGCAGCTGTAATTAAATCTGACAAGTGATTAACTATGACGTCCAGCTATAGTGAATTTTTTGGAATTAGTGTTGGATGGAGATGGAGGAGCTGTCCATTGCTGTGGTGCTGAAATGCAGTTGCAGTATGACGAACACTGGGTGGGCTGTATCACACTGTGCGTTTTATCAGCTCTAACTCAGATTTCCATCTCCCACTAGACATAAAAGTGATTCTGTGTGATAATTATCCTAGTTCTTTCGACATATTTGCTGATAACAAACCAGCAAGTAGTTTGAAGTGTCTTGTCAACAAAAGCCTCAGTTGGCTAAAATATAGTTGAACTATAATTTTGGCTTATGCAAACAACTTTTAATGTTGTTTTCCTTCTCTAATTATAGCTGTGTTTAATTAGTTACATGCAGCACAGGATAGAAATGTGATTATTCATTCAGAGGATTTTTGGGATTTTTCCACATATAGTACAACTAGGGGTAATGTTTTTATTAACCTAAAAGAACATTGTTTTATGTAAAGTTGTAAATAAATGTTATTGGAATATATGTTACAAGAAATAACAGTTTTTCTACTTACGAATTTTAGTACTTTTCAAAAGATTTTTAGTAAAAAAACAAAATATAAATTGAAATTGAAATGTTTCTTTTTAGTTGTTTTTAAAATTTACTAAAATTTTTTTTTTATTTCCCTAAAATATTGTCTTGTTAAAAATGTCCTAAGTTTAATCCAGTTTTACAGCCTTGACCCCTATTCATGGTTATTCTACCTGGTAAATAGTCGTCTTCTTGTGTGTGTTTGTTTAGGCTTGACACAGACTAATTTTCTAAACTAAAACAGACTAAAATCGTTTTTCCTTTGCCTATATTAACTATTTGGTTATTTTGTTTTTGGTTCCTAATTTAAGTGTTTTTGTCTCAATATGATATTAATTGTGTAGTAAATATGAAAAACGTTAAGGTTCTTCGAAGAAACAGGTCTTCTTCGAAGAACAGGTATGTAAATGCAATTCCTATTGATTTATTGTTGGAGAAATTTACTAGCAATTTCTGTGGTTTTTGGTGTGAGGTTTGGACATCAATTATTTTTATTAATGCATGCATATTACCTTGTTAAATATAACATGTTTTTTCAGCAAATAGCAAAGTGTTAAGCAGTATTTTACAGTAAAAGTGCATGTTTTAACTTTTCAAAATCTAATTATTTTTTTAATCTAGCAATTTCTGTGGTCTTGGTTTGGGGTTTGTACAGCAATTATTTTTATTAATGCATACATATAACCTCGTTAAAGATAACATGTTTTTTTCCGCAAATAGCAAGGGATTTAGTAACATTTTACAGTTAAAGTGCATGTTTTGTATTTAAAATCTACATTTTTCCAACGAACTACCAGGTTTTTACTTGCAGCATTTCTGCTTTTATTTCCTTCCCAGTGTGGTTTGAGGATTATATTTCAGAAGTTAACTGCCGTGAGAAATAGCTCTTGCTGTAATGAGCCATAGCGGTGGATCAATAGCGTGATGCTGCGCCGAGCGCGCGCAAAGCCTCGAATATGTGAAAGAATGCGCTAGGGGTGGAGTTCTGCTCTTTTACTTTACGCTCCACACAGTGCGGACACACACATATCTCACCGCTGTCACAGGAGGCGCGCACTTCTACTCTTCCTTGAGTTTTTCATTTAGCGAACCAAACCCGTTGTATAATCATCTTAAAATTTCTGCCAACATCATTGACACTATATTTTAGCGCATCACAGGGCGTTCGCGGTCTCCAGCGCGCCTTCATCACAGACGCTGATTTTGTGTCACCCACTGCGGTCCTGCGCGCGCCCTGCCGGAGCTCTGAGATTTTAGCAAGCACCGCAGGACCCAGACCTGCCAAACTGTTTGAAGTAGAAAGATTCATCTTGTCCCGCGCGCCCATGGAAGGCGACGTTATGGATAAACTGGAGGACATGGCCTCAGTTGCGAGTTCGACCCAATCACGGGGGATATTCCCGCCACTAAAGTGGAGATCACCGTCTCGTGCAGGTACCGAATCATTTTGTTTCGAGTTAAAATCAATATTTGGTAACTTAATCCAATTTTATGGCTTTTATAGTTGCAATGACTCCATAATGTACGTTATTTCACCAGATAAAGGTTCAGGGTTTTAGAGTAATTATATAATAAGTGGTCTTGAGGTAGCTGTTTGTAATTATATGTAGAAAAGTTCTTTTGGACGGCTAATCTGTTTTGATAACCGAGGAAAAGCCAAGCCTTAGAGTGTGAAACGGCTTTCGTAAAGAAGCTGTATTACACTCAAACTAATTTGGGCTCTTTATTGGCGTTTATTTGATGAAACTACAACCTATGGAACGTTTTTATTCAACAAACGTTTCTCTAATGAAAAAGGTTCTTACTGTTAAAATGTTCTTCACACCAAAAATGGTTCTTCTAAGTACTTTTCTCTTAAATGTTCTTGGCTCTTCTGTTTCTTCACAGTTTTGGAACCTTTAATTGGCACCCTGAATTTTTATTTATAAACGTGTAAAAGAATCAGTTCACATGCAGCCAATATTATACAAGACTTTCTTGCTGTACAATATTTAGATGAGCTTAAATATCTTATATATGAGGTATGTCTGTATATATACTTGCCAAAAGCACTTAATGTTGCTGCTCAGCTGTCTCCTGTAGAGATGCTGTAAGTTGTCAGATTCTCTGAGCATCAAGTCCCTGCAGAAACCCATGAACAGACACCCCTAGGTCTTTGCTTTCCATTGATAATTAATGTTTATATTTTTAGAAGTATTACATGACCTGCTTGCCAGAGGAAGTGTATCTTCTGTTGGTCTTTATGGTTAATGTGTGTACAAGTTAAATCAGTACTGTATCAAATTGAATGTTCCTGTGAAGGAGCATAAAAACCCCACCCAGTGTCCTCATGCCAATGAAAACAGCAGAGAAAAACAGCAGTACACATATATTTTTTAAATAAATGTTGCTTGCACTGTATTTCTTGTTGAGAGATCATCTTTGGGTGAAAGTTTTTTTTTTCTTCTCCTCCAGCTGATGCTTATATCATCGTCTTTACTTTTAGAGCAGACCGTGCTGATCTCGATAAGAAACGCTGCTACTGGAAAAACAGATTCTGAGCTGTGGTGAAAATGAATTTCAGTCACGGGTCTCTGCTGCAAGGACCACAGCCGGCTGATTGCTCAGAGGGATCGGTGGGCTATTGGTTTGGGTTTTCAATCATCTTGAGGAGTAATAGATACGGCTGGTGTACTCAACATCTGCTATGCCTTTAATAGTAGCTTATAGTCAATTATACACGCTCCAGTCCAATTGAGACAGAATGATTTTACAGAATTTCCCAACTTGACAGTCAAACCGTCTATTTAATGAGAGCAATTTCCTGTGCAAGTAGCTAATAACCATAAGCTGGCCAACTTCTCAGCTGCGGGTTCATATTGCCTGCTGTCTGCATAGTGAAAGAAAGAATGCTGATTATGGGAGTATTCGCTCTGATTGTTATAGCTGAATAATTTCTCTGTTAAAGACCATGACTTCAGCACATTAGCTTAATGTTATCGCACTGTTTTTAATGAACTTGAAATAAATAGCTTTTATGATTGAAATACAGTTTTTCATTAATGCATTCACTAAATGATTCATGATGGATGCCATCAAAATACAAGCGACAATTGCAATAATACTTTACATAAGTGAACGGTTGTATTTAATTGGAATTTGACATCTTATGTGTTTGACACCTTGGTCTTCAAGTGTGAACACATGCAAAAATCAGGGTTATGTAACCTTTTCGGTGATAAACATTTCTCATTATTAATATTACTAAAATACAACTATCTAAAAAATCTATAGGCATTAAAATATTAAAATTAGCAAATCCACATCCAAACTAGCAAAACTTAAGTAAAATGTAATTTCATTAATTCAATTTCTTTCACCTTAGTCATTTATAACCAGGGGTCACCACAACGGAATGAACTGTCAACTTATCCAGCATATGCCCTTTTTACTTACTTACACAGCGGATGCCCTTCTAGCAGAAGCCCAGTATGGGGAAACACCCATACACACTCATTCACACAGAAACACTAAGGCCAATTTAGTTTATTCAATTCACCTATTCCACATGTCTTTGGACTGTGTGGGAAACCGGCGCACCAGTGCTAATCACTGAGCCACCATGCCACCTAAAGGTGTTATTAAAACTTTCAATTAATAATAATAATGATTCATACTGTGTATGTTTAATAATATGATATTTTGAAAAAGTGTATGGAAGTTATATCAATATATCAATGTGTTTGTTGTCATTTCTTTATCATTTCTACAACAATTTTAGTGCAAGCTTATTTCCTTGCTATAAGTATACAGAAGTTATAAGTAGTTTCAAATATTCTACATTAAAATTATGTATTATTCAAGAAAAAGAACACAAACTAGGGATGCACCGAAATAGATTTTTTAGCCGAGACCGATAACTCTTAAGATTTGGAAGCCGATAACCGAAATACTATAGCCGATAAATATATATTCAAAATGTTGTATTTTTATGCTGTAAACAACTAATTTTTGATTTGATCTTTTGAAGTGAATAACCTACTCAAAACATAAAAGCTATAATTTCAAAATTGCAAGGTGATTATATAGATATGATATATTCACCATTTCACATGAATCAGCATGCCAAAAATAAATCATTTCCTCTTCCTCGCATAGCAAATTAACATGCAACTTGACTGTTGCATAAAATATGTTAAATAACAAAATAGGATTTAATTAACTAACAAGTAAAATAAATATAAATTTTAATAAAATGAAAATGAAAGAACTAAGAACTGAAACCAGCTCAAATGTTCTTAAATAAAACGAGTTACAGTAATGCACAAATGCAGAAATATGTAATGTCCGCAAAAGCGATTTGAGACGTGTTTTGACAGTTCAGAGCCACCGTACAAGCGAAAAGCTAAATACAGTTAGTATTACTTTAGAAAATACGCATAAATTTGTCCCACTACTGTTTATAATCTTTTGAACACATGTAGATGCAGCTTGTCAATCAGACAACGCTTCTATATTCGTGCTTACTCCCGATTGTGGGAAAAATGATCGATGAAAGGTTTATGATAAACCACTGCGAGTTTGACACTTTAACTGCAGGTGCTTTGTGATGCACAGATGACTTTATGACAAACACAGAGCATAATATAATGACAGAATGTTGCAGAGGGTTGAGAACCTCTATGCTGGATTCAGTGACTGGCGCACCTCTCCCCTGCTGCTGTGAAGCCTCTGACGGCTCACTATTCACTATGTGTGTGCGTAGTAATAGCCATCACATGTGCTCCTTATAATCATTATAAATATGCCGATCAAACTGAACACAATCTTATATCAACAACACATGGCAAGCAACATGTTAATAAAAACAAATAATCATATTAAATTAGAAACAACCCAGCAAGTTGTTTGGCACGTGTGCATCGCTGCTATTTTTTCTGAGGCAATCTGAACCAAAATACACGATGACACTCTATCAAACATATCTACAATGATAAGGAATATGGTTACTTACTGAGTTATTAACACACAGAAGTACCAGAAAAAGCAAGAACGGACTTGAAGGAATAATCAATGTGAGGAAAGTTATAGTTATGTAGCTATAACCACTATAGTGCACTGGACAAGTCTGGCAGTTTCATAGGCTTAAAGATATCAGCCTAATTTTGACATCGGACCGACAACATAAAAAAAAAATTGCATTTATCGGCCGATAACGATATGGCCACCGATATATCGTGCATCCCTACGAAAACAATTGAAACAATAATAAAAACAAACAAAAAAATTATAGTACTCGACAATTAAAACTACACTGGCGAGACTGTATTATTTTGGTACTTTTCATTTAGTCTCTGTCCTACGTCCTTGTCAAGAAGGCTGTAGTTTGTCCAGTGTGATCTCATTAGTTTGCAAGATAATTTTAGGGGATTTTTTAGTTTGATCTAATTAGGATCTGTTCCAAATCCTAATTATGAAAATCCATCAGAATTCCTTTATATGTTTTTTTTCCTTGACTCCGACATAACTGCAACCAACAAACACTGATAATAAACCTCATTAATGTTATCAAATATGATCAAATTATCGATTTTTTTTCTCTATGATATTGTTATTATTTTAATTGAATTAGATTTTTGCCACCTCCTTGCTTCTGAGATTGAATCAGTGGATAAATAAATCTATTGTCCCTGTACCATTATGGCCTCACTGTCAGCTTAAACCCTTCCCTCCAGGTCTGTGATGAGACTCTGCGTGGCGGTGGTGGAAATCATCACCTGCGTTTGTTCTCTGTAATTGATTTAGTTAGGTCTGATTATCAGGGGATTGTGGCAGACATGGAATTGAATCGCTTCACTTCCCCCTCCAGATTCCCTCATAACCTGCTGATGTTATTGGAGAGCAGAAAGTTTGGCCTGACAAACCAGAAACTCTGTGATAACCCTTATCACAAACAAAAGCTGTCCTGTGGGTGTGAGATATGCGATCGATCCAGTTGTCTGGCTCTAATTGGGTTTTGGATTCCGACTGGTTTGTGTTTTAGTTAGTCAAATGGCAAGAGAAGTATTGGAATAAACTTAGTGGGTCTTTAACATTAGAATAGATCAGTTTAGAATGAAATTGGAAATAAATAGCTATTTGCATTAATCAAGGATGCCTCGAACTGATTAAAAGTAGCAGTAAAAACTTTTACTTTGATTTGCAATTATGTTTTATTTCACATTAAGGCTGTTATTGGAACCTTGTATTCATTGACATGATTTACATAAGCAGCACTTTATTCAAATCAGCATATTCTAATGATTTCTGAAGGACTATAATGTACTGAAGACAGGAACAATGACTAGAAAATCCGTTGTGCACTTAATAAAAAAATACAATTAAATATAAAAGTTTTATATTTTGTAATAATAGTTAAGAAGATTTAAGTTATGCTATATTTTGCAATTGGTGAGCTTCAGATTTTTAGCACGACATTAATATTAATACATTTTAGATCAAGCCCCTACAAAAAGCCCAAGTAAATTTTTTTTCTTAGAAATTTGGAAATATTTGATATCGATTTCACACTCCTTTTTCTCTGAATGTGATCATAGTTGAACCAAACACATCTGTCGGAGCAGACGAAAGTCTAAGAGCCACAAATGTTTCTCATAACTCAAATTCGATAAAATATGAAATGACTCTTTTAACTGTGTCTTAAATCACAACCTCCTGAATTTTGAAGGGCAATGATAAACGTGACCACATACTTTTGGAAACATTATAACTTTAAGCAATGTAATGATGGCTTTTTTATAGACCCTTTTTCTAAAAAATCTACTCTGTAAAATGTTGACATTGCTGCACTTTGACCATTTGATCGTTTTCTGCTGTTAATTATTCCTAGTCTTTTCTCCTAGTCACAATTTAATTGGTGTATAATGCACACCAGACAAGTAGGTGGCGATGTCACTTTGTAAAGAAATGTGACACACCTGTGGTCACATGGTTGTAAACTCCACTCGTGTAATTTGAATCTTAAATACTAAGGCCCAATCCCAATTATACCCCTTAGCCCTTCCCTTTACCCCTACCCCTATTTTTGTGTGAAGGGGTAGGGATGTCCTAATTCTCTTCATCTTGAAGGCGTAGGGCTAAGGTGAAGGGATAGATACCCCTTTGAATTGAGATTTTTCAGGACCACACTCGAAGAAAATTTCCCAGAATACACCAGCCACAACGACAGCGTAGCTGTATCCAGAAATAAGGAGATCCACAAATTTGTATTTTTTGTCATTATTACGAATTTTTACAACAAACAAATATATGTTTTAATACTTTCATAACGCTGTTTGTGTTTTACCATCATGCTTAAAAAAACACTAAAATAAAAACAGCTAAATTTCGCTATCTATAATCCATAATAATCACTTCTGTATAGCAGTCCCACAACATTTTGACACTCGATGACACTCGATTACCCAGTCAGAAAAGTGTAGTAGCTGGGAATGAGCTTTTTACAGTGTCTACTGTAATGTTAATGTAGTTTTTTTGTGTTTAAATAGATGAATATGGCCAGAGTGTAAATGCACAGTACAGTTACGATCTTATTGCCACATTTAATCGTCATGATAACATAATATATACCTTCAGTGATTTCTTGAAGATTAATACCAGAAAAAAATAACACAACTGGAATAACTACAGCAGTCGCGATCATCTGATATCTTATGAAGTAAGAAATCGCGATGACATATGATGACGTGTGCAGGTGCTGTAGTGCTGTCCCATTTCTTAGGGGTAAATTTTGATGTCCTTCCTCCTCACACTTATTGTCTGGTAGGGGTACAAAAATAGAATTGGGATTGAGCCTAAGGTTAAATACTCTCTCGTGGCTATAAATATATATATATATATATATATATATATATAATAAAAAAAATAATTATAATATAATAAAAAATTGTTTTTGAAAAAACTTTCACTTTGAAAACTGATTTAACTCTGAAAACTAAAGTAAAGTAAATGAACGCTCAAAATACAAAAAGTGTTTTCTTTCTTATAATAAAATCTAATTTAATTTAAAAATATATATTTTTCAAATGGTGTTGCTCTGGTTTTCCCCACTGTCCAAAGACATGCAGTATAGGTAAATTTAACAAACTAAATTGGCCGTAGTGTATAAGTGTGTTTGTTAATGAAAGAGTATCTGGGTGTTTCCCAGAATTGGGTTGTGGTTGGAAGGTGCATTTTCTGCATAAAACCTACTGTATGCTGGAATAGTTGATAGTTCATTCCACTGTGGCAACCCTTGATAAATCAGGGACTAAGCAGAAGGAAAATTAACGAATGAATAAAATGGTAACTTCCTGCCCCTTGAATTAGGCTTAACATGGGTTTTTGAAAGCATAAACATTTCTACACGTTACTTCATTTACTTATTTACACTTAATTATGAATGTATTGGACATTAACAAATCTCTTTGCTGCTGGAAATTGTAGTTTTGACAAGGATGTCCTTGCCAAAAGCTGTTCCACTGTGGTTATATCCTCTGAGTGTCCCTCTGTGTTGTAAAAGTGGAGGAATAAAGTTGCATTTGTTGGCAAGCTTGAGTTTCACTGCAGATCCCCATGCTCCTCCTAGTTGACCTTGCAGGTGAAGAGGCAGATCATGGAGCGCATCTACATTCACTCGGCACCTCTCTGCTGTTATACTCTCCAAGTCTGCTTCTGTCTGCTGGGTATTTACAAACCTGCATGATGATTTACGGCTGGGGCTCAGCCCCGTTCTCAGCATGTGATGAAGCCGTGGTGTATTGTAAGCCATTATTGTTCTTTCGCCATCCGTTCAGCTCCAGTGCATTTTATTGCCGGATTTCCTCACCTGATTATATATGCCAGAATAGCAGAGCATCTTTAGTGGCAGAGCTGTGAATATTAGAGGAGACGTTCATGTCTTCCAACATGTCCTGCTTCTATCATGTCTTCTTTCCTATAGTTAAACTCTCTGCTGCACATAAGGGAAACAAGAGGTGTGGAAAGGTAATGAAGCAAGTAACTCCAAAGTGAGATGGGAAGAAAGAGAAATGGATTGATGGTTAGGTGTTCGGCATGTGATAAAGGTGCAGAATAAATGCTAGAAGATGTGAGAAGGAGAATTAGGCTCAGTGATTTGTAGTTATTATGCATTCACAGTGTAGTCTACTGCAGAAGTGATTATGTGTGTCCTAGTTTATCCATTGTTTTCATCCATTCTCTGTTCACATCTTTTTGTCTGGTTTGTAGAGGGATTTTTGCCTGTAGGACTGATTGGCGTAATTGACATCTGGAGGAATCGACCAGTTTTACATTGAGGCAGTAATTTCGAACCTTTTAGAATAATCAAGTGTGCGATTTGAGCAATATGCGATTAAAACTAAATCATAGGTTGGTAGATAAGCTATCCAGGCACAGTTGCTATAGTGCATCAGTAGATGTGAATAGAGGCCTGAATTCACCAAACTCAAAATGCATAAACTATTTTTTGTTAAAGGAAAACCCAAATTGACAAAGACTCTATAAAACCTGAATGTGACTCAGCATTCACCTATTTTATTTTTATTTCAAACCTGACTGAGTCTGAATGTAAACTGCCCTGACGTGTGCTCAGTCTACAGTAAGGAAAAATCCTCTGGTGTCCTGCTGACAGATTTGCTGACTGCTCCATTACTGTCATTCATTTGTTTACTTATTATTATTACTTTATATTATCCCTTGCCTGATGAAAACAAGTTATTTCTCAGTTTGGCTTTTGATTGAGACCAGTGGATTGGAAAAAAATAAATGTAATAGCTTGATAGAAACTACATCGATATCCTAATAAATTACGGATTTGCTAGTGTTGTCTGCAACACTGTTTATCTAATCTCTGGCGAAAAGCTTCTGCACACAAAGAAGAAATGCTCTGCATGACCATGCGGCATAATGAAGCTAGTGGCTTTTGCTCATGGATCTGATGTCAATAACATAGATTTCTGTGTTTCTTTTCTATGCGTTTCTCAAAAAGCACTTAACAAGTTCTGAAGTGCTAAAATGTCAATCACTGTAACCTCTTTACATTCTGTAACTTTTCAGGTCTTATTGGGTTTATTTGGAAAAAGCTCATTTATTTTAAGTCTTTCACACTCATAAAAATCACATTTGTTGTTTGCTTAAACTACTTATTTAAAATGGCTGAAACAACACAATTATAGATTTTTTGTGGGGGGGGGGGGGGGGGGGGGGGGGGGGTGGGGGGGGGTGGGGGTAACTTATTTTTTTATATTCAATTCACTTAAGTTTATATCAAATTAATATTAACCTGACCCATGTCTGAACCACTTGTCAAAGTTTTGCACCCTAACACATGTTTTTGGGGTTGGACTTTGGGTTTTCAGATTGTGAACCCATGAAAACTTCTGGAGTTGAGATTTCAATGTCTTTTTTTGTCTACAACAGTGATCCATCTGGACTCTCTGTTTACCTAATGCTTTTCCTACGACCACCCAACACAATCTCTTAGCAATTCGTAATTTTTTGATTTAGTGGCTAATTCATATGAATTTGTACAATCTTATTCGTGCAATTTAGTACGATTTACTCATCCCCCAATGACAATTGGGTTTAGGGGTGGGGTTGAGTGCCACACCTCCGTTTTAAAATTTTCGTAAGACAGAACTCCACTAAACTGACAAAACATAAAATACTTACGTTTACTCGTGAGATCAGGCTGGACCACCATATTATTGTTTGGATGCTTATATAGACTGATTTCATGTAGCCGCCATTGTAAAAGCGAAATCAATGCTGCGGTGGAAAGAAACCCAGAAGTATCGCTTTGAGTAAGACAGGAACATTGTGTAACTGGCTGTATATCCTATTAGCGAAGAGAAAGTGGCACAAATTTATCATTTCACCACCTTCCGAGTGTCCCGATGGTCCATTCTAAATGGGTAGTCAAAATAAAAAGATTAAAAAAAAAAAAAGGATATTGGACTTAATTTTCAGCTAAGTTAAGGAAAATGGCACTTGTTAGCTAAAGTTTTCTTTCCCAAACGCACGTTTTAGATGCCGTTTATTAAACTCAAGTTGATGAACTGATTCTTTCACTATATTAGACTTGTCACGAAACAAAATATCGGTACTGAAATTAAAAAAAAACGTCACTTACCTGCTAACATTTAAGGCAATCTAGATCATGTTCTTATACACTGCTGAGTTGCCATAGTATTCAGTATTAAACTTAACTGAATGATGTTAAAGTGACATTTACACCATTTCTGCCATTTGAAAATGCGGCAGCAGCTGGAGGTTTGTAGTCCACAGCATGTTGTTGCAATGTTAACAGTGCTGATCCTATACTTTCCAGTTTCCTCCCACCGCAGCCTCGCTTACATTCTTTAAATCGTCGGCTGCATAAAATAAGCGTATTGCATAGTTTCAGAATGTCTTTGGGGCTTTCCATTCAAAGTTTGAGTTGTCCTCTTTGAGAGCTGCTTTTTTTTACTGTGTGGTACAATATGATCAAACACAGCATGGCTTACTTCTGTTCAGTTTTGCTTGCAGTTTGCATTTTAACTGCAGTTTAATACCCCGTGAAGTGGGAGGGATTTTCGATGTGGTTGCGGCCCCTCTAATACCGTGAAATCATCGCAAACATGATAAACAAATGCGTGACACAAACTAACCCACAACACAGAGGCAATGAATGCTACCGATAGAATGTTGTTATTGAGAGGTGGCTGCAGCTAACCATTTAAGTACAGCCAGTTTGGTTTCTCCTAAATCCAATGATACTGGTAGTGACTATTCACTTGAGGCAATTGCTGATCAACAGTGTGCAAACAGTATGTTTTGTTAATGGTTCTGGTTTGCCTCATCTGAGGTGATACTAAAGAAGTATCAGTTATTAGGTAAGGAGTGCAGTTGAAAAGCCTCCAAAAGTGAGCAGTATGGAACCGAACAGTGCTCCATTTATTATGACCGCAAGAATCGAAACCTTCATTCAATTTTCCTTCGGCTTAGTCCCTTTATTCATCAGGGGTCGCAACAGCAAAATGAATCGCCAACTTATCCAGCATATGTTTTACACAGCAGATGCCCTTCCAGCTGCAACCCAGTACTCAAACCAGCAACCTTCTTGCTGTGAGGCGACAGTGCTGACCACTGAGCCACCGTGTTATGTTCTGAATCACATAATCTTTATGTATGGTTTTCCATTGTAGTAAACTTGCTCAGTAGCTTACCTGGCATGATGTTGTACTTTTAATATGGAGTAAAACAACATGGTTTGACTAACTCAAAGATATGCAAAACATACTAACACAGTTAAGCTAAAGCAAGTCAGTTAATCAGTGCAATAAAACATGGCCATAGTCAAGTATATCTGTTTCTGAGAAAACTGAACATGCTTTTAAGCATCACTCACTGGGCATTTTATATAGCAACTGCTGTAAAATGTGCTAGAAGCAATGAGATATAGATTTTGTCACCACAGGCACGTATTTTTCATGTGCCTGGATTGTAGATAACAGTTTTTGGGAGGAGGAACTGAGTGTCTGACCTCTGCATGTCACTGAGGGAAGCGCTTAATATGGTGAATAGTCTAACAGATGGTTGAGGAAAAAAAAAAAAACAGCTGCCGAACGGATGGATGGGCTGGGTTGAGAGCTTGGCCAGTTGTTAATTGAGCTGGCTGATTTAATATGCGTATAAATGTGTTTAGAGCGAGTGTGGGTTTGTCTGCATTTTGACAGAGGATGGTGTGGAAGAAAAGAGCTCAAAACGGCTGTGTCACTAACCCAGAATTCTCTTGTGTGTTGTTTGGGAGCGTCGTGTGATGTGACAGAGATGCTAGGAATGACAAGAGGCTTGTCTACACTTGCTATTTATCTCTCTTTATTGGGCTTATTCGGTTGAGTGCGACTGACCTCTTATTGCAATGAAAACATTGATTGGCATCACAGTTTTGAACAAACAAAACAACAACTTCTCCAATACTACATTTCAGCATTGATGCTTTCTCATCATTTTTTTTATCACCAAATTGGTTGTTGTTGCAATTTTGTTGCAGAGGAGTCAGCATGAATTGACCCTATTTACTTTCTTGTTTTCTTTAATCAAAATATAATTACTTTCTTTAAAATGAGTTTTTTTTTCTTCGTGCTAACATCTTCCTGGAGGCACTGACAGGTGGTCCAGCATAGCAAACACTATTTAGCATAGCAAACAGAACTGGTGTAGAGGTCAGTTTTTGGATATTTCCCTTCGTGACTAGCATCACTTATTTTAATTGCTCTTACTTATGGTGGATTTGTTCTGATTTATTTTTAAATTTCACTCAAAATTGCCAAATAACTAGCTTTAGTAATCACAATCTGCATTTTTTTCTATTCATTTGTTCAAAAATATCACGAGGCATGCAAAACTGCATATTAATGCCCTTTCTGTTGTAATGTTAATATACTCTCTTATAGCTCTTAGTATACCGCAATTACGTTTTAGGGATGCGCAATATATTGTATTGATAATACATATTAATAAACAACAGATATTGATTAAAGTAATATTTAGGTTTTTCTTTAAATAAGGTGATACTAGATATTTTATAGCATTTTAGCACTTAGATGGACTATGGAGAATTTTTAAACATTGGAGTATTTTTTTTTTTTATTTAAACTATATATCAAATCATTTTAAACCATATATCAAATAAATTTAATATTACTTTCTTCCTTAAATCGTTCTACTGCTTTACTCTTTTGTAATAGAGATCTTTTATAACATTATTTACTGTACATCTTTATTTTCACTGTTGATTAATTGACGGACCCTCTTTTACCTCATTTACTGGAAAGTAATCAGTTCTTAAAATAAATTCACTAATCCCAGATGTTAGCGTAACAATAATCCTTAAACATACATTAATATCTAGCTTAATTTGCAGAACAACTGGTTTATCAGTGTTAAAAACTGCTAAACTAATGCTGAGTTCAGACTGCATGAATTTAGCCCCGATTTTGACTCGCCGTTTGAGAAATCGCTGAAATCACAGACAAGAAGGGACCTTTTTCAGTCTATTTGGACCCAAGAAATTGAGGAAAACTAGTGGAAAATTGTCAGGAGCACTCGTATCTGTTTGGCGTGTCATCTGATCAATATCACAGATGGGGCTGTGATGGTATTGCAGGGGGGCCGCCAGCTGTTATTAATAGGAATAAAATTTATATATTATATATATATATATATTATATATATATATAAATATATATATATATATATATATATATATATATATATATATAAATATCTAGTCATAATTTTATGTATTATGACTATTATGATATTTAAGTAATGAGAAATAAATAATAAATTGTGTCTATACGTTTAATATTCGACTAGTTTAATACCCACCTGCTAGTTTAACTATTTTATTTTTAATTTGCCGAATACGTCAGCAGGTCCAGTGCTCTGATGTTAGTTCTCTGCTGGTTTTGACTGCTCGTCTGAACTAGGGACCTGCACTAGCAAAACCCGATCCAAGATTTGAGAAGATAATGCTTATACTGATAAAATAAACTGGTGTGGGTGTTAAGATGCTTAAAACCTGCTTAAAAGATTGTTCAAAATCTGTCCTGCCTGCTTCCTGATTGACCCACAGACAGTCTACCAGCTTATACCATCTGCCCAGTGCCAGGATATTGGTTCTCCTTTTATATCCTGAGTCTCTCTGGGCTTGATGATCTGTTGTGTTCTTTTATACATTCATATTATATATTTATTTAGATCATTGGCTGTTTATTCAGTAATGACTGAAAATAACTTTTTACTTCTGTACAAGTTACTAACCTGCCACAAATAATGAGTTCATTAAAACGTTTCAGAGGGGGCACAAATTGGTATTTGGTTTTTGGAGGCCGCGAATTCTAAAAGGTTGGGAACCACTGGTATAGGCAGTCTTACTACTATACATTCGTGACTTTATCACAATTCCTTTTTATTGTGCAGTATGACACTTCATTAATATCTGATCCACTGAACCTGTGTTTTATTATTTGTACTGTCCTCTGTAATCAAATAAACAACTTGCTTATCCTTTAAAGAGGTAATTCAACCTAAATGAGCGCCATAGATCAGGACGCGCGATGTAACAGTGATTAAGTGTCGCATTTGCAAGCAATTGAGCAGGAGACATGCAAAGCGAGATCTCTGGCCCTGTGGCTTCTGACTCCAGCAAAGGTTTTTGTGGAGATTTATGTGTAGGATTTAATTAAGCTGCTTCATTCTTGTTGTTGACGAGCTAGAAAAAAAATGCTGACACTCCTGTTCTTCCGTAATTACTCCTTGAGGAGAAGACAGCGGGATTGTAGATCATATTGCATTTAATGAAACAATATAACAGGAGTTTCTTGGTCTTAGAAGTGGCACAGGACCTGAGAGAGACATTCTAATAACACTTCATTTGTTTGCCGGTGCCCAGTGTGCTGTTAGGTGACAGTTAGATGCAGCCCTAGGACGTTAAATTATACCCTGCTAGTTATCTTTTGTTTTGACTCATGGGAAATGCTTCGCCTGGTGGTGTCCAATCTCTGGGCTTTGTTCAGAGTTCATCAAATAGCCATGATGATAGGCACTCTCCATTGACTCGAGAGTCTGTCACAGTGGTAAAGTCCCTGCCAGGGTGGCCAGACTACATGAGTTTTCATTCCAGGCGACATGATGAGCGACACAGTCCTTTCCACCTCCAGGCCGGTGGCTTTTGGCTGTGATGCAATCTGAAATTTCTCTTTTCCCCCTTAACCAGATAGCAACTTGAATTACTTTTTTTCTGCTTCTTTGAGCCAATGAGGATTCATTGAGGAGTGAGGAGTTTAGAGTCTATTTTGATCCCTCCGGCTGAAATAGCTTCTCCCGCATGAGGGTGCCAATTACAGTGCCACTGGGTTCTGGGAGAGTGTGGGTGAGATGGGGATTGGATCACAAGTCCAATAGTGTCAAACCACTTCCTTAGCAAAGAGAAAGAACCGATAATATCTTACAAAAGCCTGATGTGTTACAGCACACAGATTAGTCAAAATATCAACACAGGACAACACAAACCAGTGCATTTAAGGTAGCATTTGCTATGAGTTTATTGCTAGAGAGCCATCTTTTTTTATTTTAAAGAAATCTTTTATAAAGGTATTATTTCTGTTTGGCGGGTACACTAAAACTTGCTCTCATGCATGATGCTTCGAAAAATGCATTATAATTCACATAGTTCACATTATAACAATACATTTTTCTTACCCAGCCTGGCACAAATTACTCAATTACTTTCAGGTTTGATGAAGTCTCGCCTTCTGAAAATCGCAATGCATTGTGATCGGCAAACAGCTTAGATAGAGTTTTAGTACTGCCATGCCCTTCGTCAAAGCCGTTCACCATTTCTTTTGCATTGTAGACATTTCAATACAGTTAAAGTCAGAATTATTAGCCCTCCTTAAATTTCCTTTTTCTTTTTTAAATATTTCCTGTGTTGTTTAACAGAGCAAGGACATTTTCACAGTATGTCTGATAATATTTTTTCTTCTGGAGAAAGTCTTATTTGTTTTTTTTTTCCGGCAAGAATAAGTAAAATTTTTTAAAAACTATTTTAAGGTCAAAATTATAACCCCTTTAAGCTATATTATTTTTCGTTAGTTTACAGAACAAACCATTCTTATACAATAACTTGCCTTACCCTAACCTGCCTAGTTAACCTAATTAACCTAGTTAAGCCTTTAAATGTCACTTTGAGCTGTATAGAAGTGTCTTGAAAAATATCTAATAAAAAATATTTACTGTCATCATGGCAAAGATAAAATTAATCAGTCATTAGAAATGAGTTATTAAAACTATTATGTTTAGAAATGTGTTGAAAAAAATCTTCTCTCCGTTAAACAGAAATTGGGGAAAAAAATAAACAGGGGGACTAATAATTCAGGGGCTAATAATTCTGACTTCAACTGTATATGTACCAGAAAAACATTTATGTTTTGTAAAATAAACACTGATGTTGATGATGAAGGTAAAGATGATCATTTTACAAATAATCTGATGATATGTGTTATTCATAACACACAATTTAGGTTACTGTAATTTTTATTCCTTTCCACCCCAAGCAGCTCTAATCTCTTTACTGCAGTGCAGCACTCATCAGCCGTCACAGATCAACTGATATGGTGATTAAGATGTTTAAACAGTGCAATACTTGTTCTTAAACATATTTTTATGTTTTCATAATTCAAAAAAAATATTTCGAGCCATGAATATTGGTTTAGAGAGTTGCACAGAACCTTTACCCACACAAATATTACATAGACATATCAGAGTGGCAACATTGTTGTTATTTTGCCCCCCTAAACAATTTGAATTTCCATAGGCAGGAGTTGAATTTCTTTAAAAACTGGACATACAGAGAAAAATAAATAAATGAATAAATAAATTTGTTTGTTTAAATTCAACACATATAAATTGTTTGCAACAATTTTGCAGGAATTTTTATTTTTTTCAGTGCACGTAGATCCGTAACAAATTTGCATAATGCCTTTGGTTTTTATTGCCTGCCTGCAAACAATGTCTACTTTGAGCTTTAAATACTAAATCTAGATTATGTTGTCTGCAAGATTAGAAGCATTTATCGTTAAAGAGCCCATATTATGGCTTTTTGAAAATGCCCTTCCATGTAGTGTGTCACACAGCTCTAAGTGAAGTGAAATATCCAGCTAAGGCTTAAATCTGTAAGTGTACAGTGTTTAAAACTATTGATTCATCTATAAAAGAGTCGACTCATAGTGCTTCAAACGAGTCGTCTTGATAACGAGTTATTAGGTGTTTCGCGATGACGCAGCCACGAACACAAGTAGTTGCACGCGCAAGCCCGGGAGATTTGAAACCTGCGGCTCCGCCCACTAACAGAAAAAAGTCACACACACACACACGAGACACACACAGACCCGGTAGAATGAAGTCACGCTGTGCAGATGGAGATTATTGACAGTTCACCCAAAGATGAAACCTTAGCATATAGCCTACCTTGAGCAGATCGAGAGCCTCTGGAAACTACCTGCTTACAAAGAAGACTTCATCAGTTTGTTAAAGGAAGGATCAGTAAAGACTGTCAGAACAAGGATCAGTGGATCATGAATCAGTTTCTTCCCCCATTTCACCAGTGTAAGTACGTGCGATTAAAATTATTACCTCGTTTACTCTATCTTGCAAATTATGCATTTAGTTGTGTTTTGTTACTTGTAACTGCGTGTACTGTATCAGGTTAACTCTTTATATTCTCATATCGCGTGTAAAGCCACGTTGAAAACGCGACGCGTGCCGCTTTGTTTATGGATAGTCAGCTATGTGTGTGTGTAATGTGTGTGTGTGGCTCCTCTGAGGACGGTCGTTTGTGTGAGTGTCTCCTCTTAGGAGGTTGATGTGTGTGTGTGCGTGTCTCTGAATAGGGTAAAGCTCTAGGCAAAGGGTGATCAAAGGGACCCGTTTGTAAAGTGAGGACTTTAGGGGTGTCGCGGTTGAAATCTTAGGGTTGTAATCGCGGATGTAACTGAGGACGCGGAGGGGGAGGGAGGTGTCGCCGCCGCGCCGTCTCTATTCTGGACGCGCCGGCCCTGTGTGTGCGTGTGTGTAAAAGAGCAAGTAGACTGCTAGGACATATCCTCGCCAGTTCTTGGACTTTTTGCTTGATAAAATAGTTAGTCGTCAGTATTTTCTAGTCCATCGTCTGTATTTACATTCACCCACTGGCAGCCAAAATCCACTATGAAGCGTGTGTACACTGTGACTACTTTTATATTGTTGATAATCTGCTGGGCATTTCACTCTGTCTCGCCCTGAAGCCTGTCAGTGTCGTCGACCAATCGCAGCAGCCTGTCATTGGTCCAATCAGCGCAGATTAGCTTCGCGCTGAGGACGGGTTTGGGTACAAATGAATCACTGACGATTCATATGGGAGTCGCTGGGATAACTAGGTAAAAATAAATGCATATTATAAGACCATCAAAGTGTTGTTTGACCTTGCATGCATATTAGACTGTTGTTGGAGACCCTTACAACCTAAATATGACCCTATTTCATCTATAATATGGGCTCTTTAAGACTGAAATGTTTATACTAGCAAGACTTGTGCACTTTTACTTAATCTAATTAAACTCACTGTTATAATCATTTAGGCTGCATGCAAAATATATCAGCTACTCATGATATCTTTACTTTGTTGTTTATGAGAAATTGCACTATATATACCGTACAGTATGAGCTTAATAGAAACTTCACTCAGACATACATGCATGAAACACTTGTATACTTGTTAAGTTCAAGTGGATCAATTAGTTCTTTTCAGTATTTCATCAATGAATGTGTACACATTTATGTAGTAAAATAAACGCAATCATCAGCAGTTAAAGATACAGTTTACAAGTCTGTTTGGCTAAATGTAAAAATTAGCAATTCCATGCAAATGTCGACCTTGCCATGAAAAAAATTACGTTTTCACCAAACTACGGAAACTGTTTCTTTGTTTTTTTGTGTAAAAATGTCTCTGTTAATGTTTTCAAACTATTTTTTGATTTATCAAAGTCACACAAGTGGCAATTTCACATCGATCACATCCATAACGGAGAGATGTCACATCCAAAATGACACTTTCCTCATAAATGCAAAATATATTCATTCAGTTTCTTTTCGGCTTAGTCCCCTATTAATCAGGGGTCACCGCAGAGGAATGAACCGCCTGCAAAAATATAAAATAAAATAAAATCTGTCATTTTTGTTCTATAGGGAGCCAACTCTTATCCTTTTGATTATCATTATTTCTTTTGAGTTGTGCAGTTTAATTCGGAATTTCTACAAAGTATGTTGTTTACTGTAAACTACTCTTTTGGTCACATCCATAACGCATGTTTATTTTCTTCATTTAAAGTACAAAACATGTCTACAAATGGATATTTTTCTGGTCTCTTAACTCTGTGGTTAGTTGTACTAGAAAATGTAAACAGATGTTTCAATGTAATGCTAGCATATACAGTACTTTCTTTGTGAATTTATGTTTTGAGTTTTTACAGCAAATGTCACATCCATAACGCTGGAATTGCTCAAATCGGTTCTGAATTCACTAATTGAATTAATTGAACAAAAGAACACACTAGATAATTTACACAAACTTTCAACAGTTTTTTGCTGATATACTGTAATAAAAGCTGTGAACCCTTTGACATTAATTAGACCAAAACACTTCTGGCATGTCTTTTATGTGATGTCAGAAGAACAATTTTTGATTCCCTAAATAACTTTTTACTGAAACGTTAGTCTGAAGAACATTTTAAAATTCAAAAGAACCATTTTCCACTATAAATAACCTTTGACAGAGTGCAAAGGTTAATTTCGATGCTTAAGGTTTTTAATGGAACATCAATACCTATTAAAGAATCTTTTCTTTAAGGTTTTGAACAAAATGGAAGGGATTTTTGGTTGAACTGTCTCTTTAAGAGTGATTCTAGCCTCTTTAGTAGGGTCAATAAAAATTGATGTGGACCTCGAAAAAAAAAATGACATAGCAAGCAAGGCAGTGATGAATGATTTATGTGTAAATGTATGATTAATGTCTTGTCTTTTATGCCTAAGTTTAAAGCTTTCTCACAAACCTTTAACGTTTAACTGCTGTTCTAGGATTCCTTTTAGGATGCAGTCGTGCCTGAAAGCCCAGAGGAGTCAATTTGAACTTATGGTCTGCATTTGAACATCACGGATCTGTCAGAGTCTCTATACGTTCAGACAGTTCAGTCCATTTCAGCACACCATAGCATAATGGCCTTCTAGAAGCCTTCATTTCAATAGGGTTTTATCTACAGGTCACTGATCATAGAATATCGTTGATTTTCTCAAAGCGCTGCATATTTCAAGCTTTCCGCTCTTCCTGAGGTCTGTATAATTTGATGTATAATGTATAATTTAATATAGACCTTATAAAAAAAACAGACATAACAGAAAAATTGTAATATTATTATTCACATGGCTTCAAGAACTGATTTCTTTTAATGTTAGTTTATTAGTGTTTTTATTAAAACTCAGATTTAGTGCAGTTAAATAGTTTTTTTGCATTAATTGTTGGCTGAAACTAGTTTTCTTGGATTCTCAATGCTCTATATTATGCAGGTGGAGGATTGAGAGTCTAATTAAAATGTTTTCAGTTGCAGGAATGTGTAATAGGAGAAGTGACAGTGTTTTTCTTGCGTCTGTTTGTTAGAGGTTTGATACGATAGCGCGCATTAACAAAGTGTGGATGACAGTTTCTGCATTTTCAAACAGCTATTATAGAGTCAGAGCTACACATGAAATTGAATTATGAGCCAGTTTCTCTGACAGTTATATTAGGACCAAAATTACATTTTTTTTTCAAGCCTGTCGAATCAAAACATTGTTTTTCTTGATGGTTTTCATCAAGTTCCTCTCAATTGTTTAGTTGTGTGTAATCATGCAAATTATAAATCAATTAAATAAAATTATATAATCTATTATAATGATTTCTGACTCTTAGAGAGTCTCTTGGACCTGGATACCAGAACGCTTCCTATTCAATCAGCATTGTTTCTGGAAATCTGTATGAAGCACCTTGTCAGATTATGCTTAATATGATTATTGCCCTTTTCACAGACAATCGTGGTGTATTTCATGAACTGTAAAGAGTTGTTCTGCTACTACTAATGTGTATTTCGCCATTTAAAATCTAAAATAAGTCACTTGTGATTAAAAACACTGATTACATGCACTCCGGTGCTCGCGGTGACCCGGGTTTGATTCCACCTTGCGGTCCTGTGCCAATCCTTCCCCTCTCTCTGCTCCCCATGCTTTCCTGTCAGTACTCTCTACTGTCCTGTCTAATAAAAAGGTGAAAATCCTGAAAAAATAATTATAAAAAAAAAAACACTGATTTTTTGGGATTTATGACAACTGCAGTGTGAGTCTTTCTGACCACCGGTGTAGTTAACTCATCAAGGGGTTAATGAGCAGACTAAACCGTGAAGGCGGAGTTGGTTCACAGTATCTCAGTTTGCAAAGTTATTTCATTTTACTTCATTATAAACAACAGGCACGTGAAGAAAGGGGGTTTGGGTGCTTAAGCACCTACCCTTTTTTTTCACTCAGAGAGAAAGCTGCCTCTTAAAATGAAAGTGCTTGTATCCCCTATCAGCACACCCCCTGACGCTCTTTAGCTTCGCGTTCAACCCAGTCAGTAACCAGATTGTTTAACAAGCACCAGTTTTGCCTTCAAATTTTTTTTCAAAATGAACAAACACCTATTTGTGGTAAAGTAATTGCCTTGTGTGCCATTTTACAATGCTGCTAAGGAGTAGATGTTTGAAGCAAAGAATGAGGACGCATGTCGCTCAAAGATTATGAAAGTCACATGAAATCCCACATAACCGTTCACACTGCGGTCGCATTGCAAAACATCAGATCTGTGTCTGATTTAATACTACATATGAAAGTGGAACAAATCTGAATTAAAAAGCTCAGATTCCATGCGGTTTGGGCCGTTCACACGTAGCCTTTGACAGTTTCTGAGGAGTCTAACAGTATTCAGGTACAAAAAATGAACTATCACAATGTTAAAAAATGCTTTTCTTACTTTGCTTTGTGTAGTTTCTAGTCAATATATCTAGAAATTCTTAAATCAAGAAAGAATATAGTTTTGTTTTCAACTTCAGAAGAAATGAATCAAAATTAAGAGCTTTTCCATTAAAAAGTGAAGTACACGTTTTCACTTTGAAATGTAAATATTTGGACCAGAAAATTGGACTGGATGTTGACAAATTCTAAGTGAGAAAAACTTTTTTTTCAGAAATCATAAAAATTCCATATAAAAGAGGTGATTAAATACAATTCTGTAGCTGCTGGTCAACTATAATTCAGTCTCAACATTGCATATCTGGCGATGTGACTTTTGCAGATGCGCACATTGCGATATCAGTGCTGAAACGATATATTGTGCAGCTCTATTACTGATACTGAAAATACAAGAGCAGTGGCAGATTTAGGCATGGGCAATATGGGTGATCGCCCAGGGTGGCATCTTGCTGGGGGCAGCAGGGGGAGACAGTGCAAAAAAAATGTCCCCTAGTAAGAGCATTGAAATACGATTTACTTTATGCAAGTGTATTAATTTAGAGTGGCACTCTCAGAATAAAGACATTATGGGCCATTCACATTTGGCATCTTTTGCACGCGTTTGTTGTTCTCTATTGTGTGCTATCAAAACAACGCTGGTGAAAGCAAACTGATGCATGTGCTCAGAAAACCATTCCCACGCGCCTCATGCGCTCCTGTGTGAACCTCGATTGTTTACATGCACGCCGATAAAATACACCGTCGCTCATGCGCCATGAAATCGGAGTAACAGCCTTTTGTGCAGAGGTGTCGGCACACAGCGAGTTTTGCAAGTCGACAAACTAAAGTTTATGTAATATGATGATGATGTTACTTTCACTAAGCATGGCTATAAAGCAGAAAGCAGGGATAAAAAGGGGTAAAACTTCATAACATTAATTCTCGGCCATGAGTTGGGTCTAAGACAACAGATAATTCTATAAAACATTTATTTTTGGTATTCTATAGAATTATTATAATTAATAATCATGCAAAAGATTTCTTAAGTGATCTTAACATATCACTCCAGTTGTTACATTGTTTTCCAGTAACATTTAGGATTGATTTCCGTGATTTATTTAGAATAATAATTGTATAATAATATTAATAATAATTGTATTTATTTATAATAAATGTAAATAAATTGGAGCATCATGGTGGGGCAGTGGGTAGCACGATCACCTCACAGCAAGAAGGTTGCTGGTTCGAGCCCGGCTAGGTCAGTTGGCGTTTCTGTGTAGAGTTTGCATGTTCTCCCTGTGTTTGCGTGGGTTTCCTCCGGGTGCTTCGCTTTCCCCCACAAGTCCAAAGACATGCACTATAGGTGAATTGGGTAAGCTAAAATTGGCTGTAGTGTATGCGTGTATGGATGTTTCCCAGTGATGGTTGCAGCTGGAAGAGCATCTGCTGCGTAAAACATATGCTGGATAAGTTGGTGGTTCATTCTGCTGTGGTGACCCCTGATTAATAAAGGAATAGGCGGAAGAAAATGAATGAAGGAATAAATAAATTGTTATATTTATTAAAAAACAAACATAACAATTAATGAGGGGGGGGGGGGGTATGGGGTGGTTCGCCCTGGGCATTATGTAATAATATATATAACATGTAATCAATATAACTTATTTCTAAGACAACAACAAACTCTGTACCGCATCGGATGTCATTTCCTCGCTGTAAATGCTATCGCTCCCGTTTTTTTTTCTGCAACCTCGCTGCCATTGCATCCGGAATGTTTACAAACATGGTAATTTGTCTTATTCGGGTTAATGAAGACAATATTTGTTTTTCTCGTGTTTTTTTTTTTCTAGTCAGGTAGTACCAATTTCAGATTTGCTTGGCTTTCTGCATAGGCTGCCAAATTTAAAATTGAGATACAATTTGCCACCCCAAAAAATGTATAAATGTATGTAGAACTGTATAAAACTGTTCTTTTTTGTTCTAGTTCCCTCTCTGCGCTTATTCCTGCAGCCAAATACTGTTTCCTATCCTATTCTTTCAAATGGACCACTGAATGTTCAGAGCGACTGGAGAACAATATGTGTGTGTAAAAACTGGAACGTGACTGCCTTTGCTTCTTTATAAGAATGATAGAGGTGCATCTTGAAAACACTTAGAGGCGAAATTTCATGTCAAGCTCTTTTTGTGGCTGCTAATGGAAAGAAACGAATGGGGTCTGAAAAAAAACATGTAAATGAGAGCTCCATCAGGTTTATTTGCGAGGCCTTTGTGTCATTTTATGCCTGAACTGTTTGACCGAAGTGACCTAATTTATCATCTCTTTCTGGCTTTGTTCTTCCTGTTTCCCCAGAAACCTGTTAGATCGTGACACATTCTCCAAGTCGGATCCTTGTAAGTACCTCTCTTTTTCATGGCTGAAGCATTCATTTTTGAAGCTAAAATCTCTTTGAAATCTATTTTCTACACGTATTCGCATATACAGAGTCAGGTTCGGTCTCTTCCACACACCTCTCTGAGTTTCTTCCGCTCTCCACACTTTGCCTGTAATTTGTCTACTCTGCCATTTCTCCAAGTTGCCGAAAACGCATGCATAGAATTTGCATCACAATGTGACAGCTTTTCCTCACTATCAACAAAAATGCAGAAACGCTTAATATATGCAGAGCATGAACTCGGCCTCCAGAATACAAATGCTTCTTGAGTCATGGGGACATTTAGACCCGTGTACAGTAAATTTCTCGCTGAAGACATGTGATTATGAAATACAGAGGGTCAAATAGACTGGCCTTTATTGCATTTCTAATCCTTGCGAGAATGGCTTTGATTACTTAATGGTTATTTTTTCATCAGGGATTTTAATGTTAACGATATTATATCAAATTCTAAAGCAAGTGTAACTTAATAAATTGTATTGTTGTTATATTATATTGTATTGTATTATATTATTGTATTGTATTGTATTGTATTATATTATATTATATTTATATATATATTATATTATTGTATTGCATTGTATTACATTACATTACATACATTACATTACATTACATTACTTACATTATAATTATTATATTATATTATATTATATTATATTATATTATGGCGATGTGGTGGCGCAGTGGGTAGCACTGTTACCTCACAGCAAGAAGGTCGCTGGTTTAAGCCTCAGTTGGGTCAGTTGGCGTTTCTGTGTGGAGTTTGTATGTTCTCCCGTGTTCGCGTGGGTTTCCTCCCGGTGTTTCACTTTCCCCCACAAGTCCAAAGACGCACTATAGGTGAATTGGGTAAGCTAAAATTGGCTGTAGTGTATGTGTGTATGGATGTTTCCCAGTGATGGGTTTGCAGCTGGAAGGGCATTTGCTGCGTAAAACATATGCTGGTTAGTTGGCGGTTCATTCCCCTGTGGCGACCCCAGATTAATAAAGTAACTAAGCCAAAATGAATGAATATATTATATTATATCATATTATATTATATTATATTATATTATATTATATTATATTATATTATATTATATTATATTGTTAAATGAAATTTGTCTAGTAAAGTGAAGATTGTTTTCCCAGTGATGGGTTGTGTCTGGAAGGACATCCTCTGCGTAAAACATATGCTGGATTAGTTGGTGGTTCTTTCCGCTGTGGCGACCCCGGATTAATAAAGGGACTAAGCCAAAAAGAAAATTAATGAATGAAAGTGAAGATTATTTTCTATAATAAACAGTTAGTATACCTTTCATTTCTGGTTTAAATTAGAAATTTTATACAAATAATACACTGTAAAACTCAATAGTCAACCTTATCAAATGAATTGAGTGTAGTTAATTGAGTGTAGTTGAGTGTAGTTAATTTTAAAAGGATTTTGAACTCAGTATTGAAGGTATTGAGTTAAATAAATACCTCATTACTTCAACTTAAATGGAGTAAGTTCACAGTACTCGTATAGATTAGTTTTTTTAACTCAAATGGTTTGTTGCAATCAATTTTCTCAAATGGTTTGAGTTGACATAACTTGAGTTTTACAGTACTCAGTTAGTTTGAGTTCTCTTTATTTATTGGCTTTTACTGTGGTCAAGTTGCTTCTTTTACTCAAATGGATTAAGTTCACAGTACTCATTAGGATTAGTTTTTGAACTTAAATGGTTTGTTGCAATCAGTTTCCTCAAATGGTTTGAGTTTTATAGAGTGGGAAATTATAAACTACAGGACATTATAATATGAATTTCTCATGAGAGAAATGTAAGCAGGCTACTTTATTGGTCCTCAATTGATTCTCATTTTTGCCTATAAGAAACATTTAAGACGTTGAGACTTATTTATTTTTCCATGGATTTAATTAACTTATCTTCCTTCATTATATCTGTATTAGATTGTGTTGGCTGAGAATTTAAATGTTTATAATATCAAAAAGATGTTTCCTAAAATGAAATTGATGCTGATTTCTGCCTCCTCTCTCTCTTCTGTTCTCAGTGTGTATTCTGTATACTCAGGGAGCGGAGTCTAAGCAGTGGCGTGAGGTAAGTGTTCACGTTCAGGAACAAACCTATAATCAGCTTTGACAGAGACTCCCTCATTTACCCTAATCAGCTCTGTATCTCTCCACCCCCTTCACTCTCTCTCCAGTGCCCATCACTGCCCATTGATTCTCCTCATGAATATTCATCCATCTGTCCCCATGGCCCTGACTGATTGGCTGTTAAGATGATTGTACACTTTCAGTTAGCGATTAGCATTAAAGTCGATCAGCCTGAAAGTTATAGACCAGTGCATTTGTAATGCGTCCAGGCTCACCCAAAGTGATTTTTCACACTTAAAAAGTGTCCCGACTCCCGGATTTTGGCAGGCCATTGCAATCAATTAGAAATCGGTCGTCCGCAGGCTATCATATCCATCACCGAGCATGCCATAAAAAATATGACAAAATTGCACTGCGGCACTCTTTTGCAAGTCTCGGTTTGTGTTCGTTTTTAATTGAATCCTTTATTAGCAGGTGGCAGTTGTTGGAGCAGGTGTTTGCGGGGCAGTTGCAAATGTTAGGTGGGGCGCATAAAGAGCTGTGACAACTTTTGACCCAAAATAAAAGCATCCCGTGGTGTTCACAGCCGGGTTTGATGGAACATCTTTCACCTGCGATGAAAGACGGCGGCTTACGTAACACTTGAGCAGGTTGCCTACACCGATTAGCTGTAGACTTTTTCTTCTTGCTTGTGGCCTGTGTAAGATTCCTCTTGTTTGGGTATAATACCAACCGCAGTGGAGAAGAGGCAGTCAAGCTGTAAGGGATTGATAAGGATGGAGTTTTCTTTGTGCGTTGTTCTGTCTCGGCAGGAGATTTGCGAGTATGTGTCTCTCTCATTGTTGCTAACACGGCGTAAGCTGCCTGGCATTGACCGGATGATTGTGTCCAAATTTCAGCTACTGAATACCATGTTCTGTAAGCTTTTTGCTAAGAATATTGTCTGTGTTTAATTCTTTATACATTGATATGTGATAAACCATTCAGTGATATGCACCCAATATGGGTTGCAAAGAATATTCTCTGTGTAAAAAATCCATTGAATCATGTAAATATTGGTGTATTTGTTTAACACAAAGGCTTAAAGGGGTGGTCCAGAGTGTATTTTTAAGGCTTAGTTGTGCTTATGGGATGCAAAGCAATGTGTACTTATGCTTCATTTGTACAAAATCACGTTATTTTTTCATATATCTTACTTAGATTATATACAGCTACTCG